>NW_007111669.1:0-660 GCF_000164805.1 Carlito syrichta
AAAAGATAAACAATTTCAACCAAGAATAACCTACCCAGCCAAGCTAAGCTTCATCAGTGAGGGAGAATTGAAATCTTTCCCAGATATCCAATCCCTAAGAACTTATGTAGCCACAAAACCATCTCTACATGAAACACTTAAGAAAGTACTAAACACAGAAGAAAAGGAAAAAAGAACAACGCTCTTCACAAGAGTACAGGGAAAAGAATAAAAAATACACAAACCAACCCCAAAACCAAAAGAAAGACAAAAAAAAAAAGAAAAAAGAAAAAACCAAGTGGAAGAACAACAACTCAATAAGAACTCCATGATAGGGACGAATTCTCACATTTCAATAATTAGTCTGAAGGTGAGTGGACTAAACGCACCACTGAAAAGACATAGAATGACAAAATGGATAAAATATCACCAGGCAACAATATACTGCCTTCAAGAGACCCATCTCACTAGAAAGGACATACACAGACTCAAAGTAAGAGGATGGGAAACAAATTTTCAGGCGAATGGAACACAAAAGAAAGGAGGAGTCGCGATCCCTAATTTCAGACAAAATACCATTTAAGCTATCCAAAAGTTAAAAAAGATACAGAGGGCCACTACATAATGATAAAAGGTTCCACTCCATCAACAAGAAATATCTATCCTAAACATATATGCACC
>NW_007111670.1:0-703 GCF_000164805.1 Carlito syrichta
AGTGGTGTGGAGCTGGCAGGGGCAGGGGCATAAACAAATCCCTGGCCGCCAAAGTGACAGCTCTGGAGATGCTCTGTTCGGCCCCCGCACAATACAATTTAACTTCACGGGAAATGGGACTCCGCATGCAAATTCGCGCGTGCAAACTCCCTGCCGCCCCCTACTCCAGCCACGCCCTAAACTCTCAAGAGACATCCCCCCTCACCCTCCAATGCCACCTCCTCCTCCAGATTCATGGCTGTTTCCTTCTGTCCTGCCCTGGCTGAGAACCCCAGACAAGGTGGTGTTTGTAACTTGTGCATGAGACCACACCGCAGCTCAATGTCTCTGTCCTGTGTACTCACACTCACACATGCGCACACACTCACACTACTCCCCTCTGGTGGATTCCCTGAAGCCTGCTCTGACGAGGCTGGTTGGAGTCCCAGGCCTTGTTGAAAGGACACTGAGCCAGTCTCTTCTGATACACAACTAATATTGTACATGCAATTTCACACAATTTTGGGCCACCTGCATAACCTTAAACAATGCAAGACAAAGACCCATGTCTGGAGACAAATGCAATGCCATACCCTAACACTAATTATTTTTGAAATTGGGTGGAATCCTTCTGTAGAGTAAACACTATGCAAATGCAAATAAATTGAACAGCTGATGCTTACATATTTTTAAAACTATAATTTTCAGGTTTGGCATTCATGAA
>NW_007111671.1:0-764 GCF_000164805.1 Carlito syrichta
CCTTCCTCATCTTTGAGAGAGCCTGTCATCCATCTCATGCGCATTTAACACACTTACAGCCCCTAGTACAGAGTAGGCATTTCATAAGAGGTGCTGTTACTGTTGTTAGTTACAACCGTTTTCATCCATGTCAACGCAGTTCCTTGATTCTTTGCAACTTGGTGATTTCGAACCTAAGACTACCATGTCTGATTTTTTTTCTGCTTAATGAATATATGAGGGGTTTGCTGTCCCAAAGTTGTACCCATCAGCCTTACTCTCCCTAGAGAGTAAGAACTACCCAATAAAGATGTTGGACTTTTGGGTTGTTGTCTGCCCCCAGCTGGCTATAGGGATGTCTTCTCTGTATAGCCAAAACTTAAAGGGGTGCCTGGAAAACATGCACTGCTAGAACACAGGGGCTCTCCGTGTCCTTCTAAGTTAGAGAAAGTTTTTCTGGGAAAGGGTGGGTTCCAGTCAGCCCCTCCATTCTCACTTGTCAGTAAACGTGTTGAGACTTGAAGATATTTAGTTAGATCGCAAGAGCCTTTAGTACTGACTGGGCCTCTTTGGATGCAAAGAGGGTGACCCTCTTCCTGAGTGAAGGGTAGAGGGCAGTGATGTAAAGGAAGAGAAAACAGAAGCCAGGAAACTTGAGTTTTGTCCCTCTTAGTTCCATCTGTAGTATTTGTATTCAGAAATAAATCACCAAAACATCTGAGAGTCCAGTTGGTTCACATGAATATGTGGAGGGATAACAACAAAATTCAACCATATTATCCATG
>NW_007111672.1:0-930 GCF_000164805.1 Carlito syrichta
GGATTTTATCAAAACTTTTTCTGCAGCTAATGAGATAATCATGTGGTTCTTGTTTTTACATCTGCCTATGTATTTGATGACATTTATGGTCTTGTGAATGTTGAACCAGTCCTGCATCCTGGCAATGAAGCCTACTTGGTCATGGTGGGTGATTTTTAAGATGTGTTTTTGCGTCCTATTTTCTAGAATCTTGTTGAGGATTTTTGCGTCTATGTTCATAAGGTATTTTGGCCTTCAGTTCCCTTTTTGTTGGATCTTTACCCGGTTTTGTATCATTGTGATGTTAGCTTTTTAAAAATGATTTGAGGAGAATTCCATCTTTCTCAGTTGCCTGAAATACTTTCAGTATGATTGGTATCAGCTCCTCCTTGTACATTTTGTAGAATTCTGCTGGGCAGCCATCCAGTTCAGGGCCTTTTTTGGTAGATAGTTTTCATATGACAGAGTCATTTTCCTGGGTTTTTGTTGGTCTATTTAGTGTCCCTAGTCTTCTTGTTTCAATGTGGGAAGATTGTGTGATGTCAGAAAGTCCTCCATTTCATTTAGGTCATCAAGTTTGTTTTCATATAAGTGTACATAGCAATCTCTGATAATCATTTGTATTTCCTTGATGTCAGTTGTGATTTGATCTTTTGTATTTCTGATTGTGATTATTTGAGATTTTCTCTCTTTTTATGGTCGTTCTGGCTAGAGGCCCATCAATCTTGTTACTTCTTTCAAAGAACCACCTTTTTGTTTTGTTGATGCTTTCTATGATATTTTTGTCTTCTATATCCTGTATCTGGGCTCTTATTTTTGTGATTTGGATTCTTCTGCTAAAGTTGAGGGTTTGGTGGTCTTCTCTTTCCAGCTCTCTTAGGTGATTTATTAGGCTCTCTACTTCTGATTTTTCCATTTTCTTGATGAGTTCTTGTAGAAATATAAATTCCC
>NW_007111673.1:0-639 GCF_000164805.1 Carlito syrichta
TCCGCCTGGGCAGCGAGACCTCATCTCTACAATAAATAAAAATCAGCCGGGCGTGGTAGCGCATTCCTGTAATTCCGGCTACTCGGAAGGCTGAGGCGGAAGGATCGCCGGAGCCCAGCAGGTCGAGGCTGTGGTGGCCGGGAGCGGGCACTGCACTCCAGTGTGGGCGACTGAGTGAGACTCCGACTCAAAAAAAAAAAAAAAATTACATGCTTGCTGTATACATGTACTTATTTTGAGTTATCTTTTATTCAGAATTCCAAAGTCTTAATGTCTAGAGTGATTGTAATTGGTTCATTACGAATGGCTGTAACAGTTAGAATTACAGTGTTTAAATCCCTTATTCACTTACCCTACAGTGAACATTCAATGAAGGTTCACGAGTTTTCTCTAGTATTAACTGCCCTTTCTTGCCTTTCCTCATATTTTTCCTTCCTAATATACTTTAAGGAGCTTGAAGCTACCTCAGATTATTTTTGGAATGTAGTATGGTGAGAATAAAATACATTGGAGTTTCCAAATATAAGTAAATTTTGTGGCTTCAGTTGGGATTAGCAGGATTCTATGGAAAACACTAATAGTTGTTTTGCGGGCTTTAAATATAAAATCTCTTTTCATACAAAAGTGTTTACTATATAA
>NW_007111674.1:0-1182 GCF_000164805.1 Carlito syrichta
GAAAATAGCAATGAGCCGGGCTCGGTGGCTCAGCTGTAATCCCGCGCCTTTGGGAGCTGAGGTGAGTGGATTGCCTGAGCCCACGGGTTCGAGACCCGCCTGGGCAGCCAGACCTCATCTCTACAGTAAATCAAAAAATCAGCTGGGCGTGGTAGCACACGCCTGTAATTCTGGCTACTCGGAAGGCTGAGGTGGAAGGATCGCCGGAGCCCAGCAGGTCGAGGCTGCAGTGGCCAGGAGTGGCCACTGCACTCCAGTCTGGGTGACAGAGTGAGACTCCAACTCAAAAAAAAAAAAAAAAAAATAGAAAATAGCAATGGGCGAGACCTGATCTTCACAATAAATCAAAACATTAGCCGGGCGTGGTAGCGCACACCTGTAGTTCTGGCTACCTGAAAGGCTGAGGAAAAAAGATTGCTGGAGCTCAGCAGTTCAAGGCTGCGGTGTCTGAGAGCATGCCACTGCACTCCAGTATGTGTGTCAGAGTGAGACTCCAACTCAAACAAAAACTAAAAATAAAAAGATCAGTACTAAAAATTGAAAACTTTGAGAGAACTCTCTTCAGAATTTTCTTTGGGGCCCATGGGCTCCCTTTTTCTTTAGATTCTGTGAGAGAGAGAGAAAGAGAGAGGGAGAAATGAGAATGTGTTACACATTTTCCAGCACGTTTATATCATTCTTCCTGAGAGCGTTGCTTTCCTATGAACTCCCTGTGACTCTTTGGAAACTCTTTTTGGAATCTGGCATATATTTGACCTATATTCTTTAACATTTTTCACAAATCTTAAAAGGGAAATTAGAAACCTTAAATGCTTGATATCAACCAGAAAGCCCTACTGATATTTCTAACTACATTGTTGTAAATTCTTTCACCTATTAAGCCGACCAAGATAGGTTATAAAAGAGACTTTTATTCTAAAAGTAGATGGAGCCAGGCTCGGTGGCTCAGCTTGTAATCCCGTGCCTTTGGGAGGCTGAGTCGAATGGATTGCCAGAGCCCGCGGGTTCAAGAACTGCCTGGGCAGCGAGACCTCATCTCTACAATAAATCCAAAAATCAGCCAGGTGTGATAGTGCATGCCTGTAATTCTGGCTACTTGGAAGGCTGAAGCAGAAGGATCACCGGAGCCCAGCAGGTGAGGTTGCGGTGGCCAGAGATTGTCACTGCACTCCAGTCCGGGTG
>NW_007111675.1:0-876 GCF_000164805.1 Carlito syrichta
GGTATGGCACAAAGTGCCACAAAATTTAAAGACAAATGCTGCAATCAAGACAAGTATGTTCATAAAGAGCAATAATGAGTTAAGTAGATATCTATAATATACAAAGAACTCTCAGAAGTGTATAAAAGACAAACAACTCAGTAGGGAAAAAATTAAAAATTGGCTCTGGCAAGACAGTTCATTGTAATGAAAAATGTACTAACCCCTGGAATTTTATGGTAATCTCAGCTTTTTTAGAAATGCTCATGTCAATATACTCAACTAAATTCTCATGGATGAAATGATAGAGAACTTGAGAAGGCAGACAGCAGTGGAAATGTGTTGGGAGCTAATATCTATAGCTGCATGATTGAGGCCTATAAAGGCCCATCTAGAAGATCGCCTCTGACACTAGGATATCATTAACACCTACAATATTGGCATATGAATAGTGACCGGTGTGCATACATGGCAATAAAATTTACAATTTAGGATACAAAACTTTTAAGTAAATCTCAATATGCCTGATGGAAAGTGCACAGCAGAATTGTTTTATATGTCTTTGTCCCTTCTAAGTTATACTTCTTTCCAGACATTTTAAAACTTCTATTTCATGGTAGACTGGTCAGTCAGCTTTTGTTCCCGAAAGCAGTTTCTCCTAGAGCTAAGATTAGAAACTAAATTACCGTAATAGTTTTATTGCCCTGCCTCTAGCCAGGCAGAACGTTTTTCTAGTTTCGTTACATGCCAAAACTCTGTTTGCTTCAGCCCATGGCCATCATCATGGCAACCATACATTTCCTTGTTCAAGAGTATGACAACTACCATAAGATTTATGAGAGAATTAATGATAAGGTATTACCCTAATAAGAAACAGCATAGTATTAAAGTTCATTC
>NW_007111676.1:0-1026 GCF_000164805.1 Carlito syrichta
CACAAAAACCCTAATTTCAGCAGAAGAATCCAGATCACCAAAATAAAAGCCCAAATCCAGGACATAGAAGACAAAAAGATAATACAAAAAAATAAATGAAACAAAAAGCTGGTTCTTCGAAAGGGTAAACAAGATTGATGATCCCCTAGCTAGACTGACCAAGAAAAAACGAGAAAAAAACCAAATAAGCATAATCAGAAACACAAAAGATGAAGTCACATCTGACCCTGAAGAAATACAAAAGATCATTAGAGACTACTACGTACACTTGTATGGAAACAAACTTGAAAACCAGAAGGAAATGGAGGACTTTCTGACATCACACAACCTACCTAGGTTGGAAAAAGAAGAAATTGAGACCCTAAATAGACCAATAACAATCAAGGAAATCAATCACGTAATAAGAAAACTTCCTACAAAAAAAAGCCCTGGTCCAGATGGCTTTTCAGCAGAATTCTACAAGACATTTAAGGAGGAGCTGATACCAATCCTACTGAAGGTATTCCAGGTGATTGAAAAAGATGGAACTCTCCCCAAATCATTTTACGAAGCCAACATCACATTGATACCCAAACCAGGTAAAGATCCAACAAAGAAAGAGAACTACAGGCCAATATCTTTGATGAACATAGATGCTAAAATTCTCAACAACATCCTAGCAAACCGGATTCAGCAATACATCTCAAAAATCATCCATCATGACCAAGTAGGCTTCATTCCTGGCATGCAAGGCTGGTTCAATATTCGTAAAACCATAAATGTAATTAAATACATCAACAGATGTCAAAACAAAAACCACATGATCATATCACTAGATGCAGAAAAAGCTTTTGATAAAATCCAGCACCCCTTCTTGATAAAAACCCTTGAACATCTAGGCATACGGGGAACATACCTCAAAATAGTAAAAGCCATCTACGAGAAACCCACAGCCAGCATACTCCTAAATTGGAACCAATTCCCCTGAAAACTGGAACTAGACAAGGATGCCCACTCTCTCCCCTCCTGTTCAACATAGTATGGAAG
>NW_007111677.1:0-1237 GCF_000164805.1 Carlito syrichta
GATGCTTTGAGGTTTCCAACATTTGAAAACCAGAGAGGTAAAGCCATTGTCTTGAAGTTGCTAACACAATGTGCAGAGATCCCCAAAAGAGCCTAAGATGTAAGAGCAGGCGAATCTCACTTAAATCCTGGCAGAATTCATCAAAGAGTTAATACAAAGCAACAGTGCCGCACTTGGCTTTTTATTCCTAAAGTGATCATCATCCACAGCTGCAATTGAAAATCACATGTGCAAAACAAAACATAAGCAGGTGTATGAAGAGGTTGTCTCTTAGGAGGAGTCATACACACCAGGCTGTGTAAAGAAAGCCTTTCCCACTGGTAAAATTCATGAGCTGCTGGACATGGTGGCTCACACTTGTAATCCCAGCATTTTGGGAGGTGAAGGTGAGAAGACTGCCAGAGCCTAGGGATTTGAGACCAACCTGGACAACTTGGCAATACCTAATCTCTACAATGAAAAAAAAAAAAACAGGCATGGTAGTGCAGGCCTGTGGTTCCAGCTGTTTGGAAAACTGAGGCAGAAGGATCACCTGAGCCCAGCATGTTGAGGCTGGGATTGTGCCACTACACTCCAGCCTGGGTGACAGAGTGAGACTCTGACTCAAAAAAATTAAAACATGATGAGCAAATTCTACAAGTGTTCACTAAACCCCAACTCAGTTGCTAAGCTAAGAGATCTGTTGCTTCTACAGTCACATAGACTAAGAACTCAGAGTTATTGACAGGGCTCAGTGACACCCCTAGATTAATAAAATTTGCAAGGACCATATAGCCACCTTTCTAAAGCCATTGGCAAAGAGAGAGAAAGTTCTTGTAATAAACATTAGGCATGAGATGAAACACTGTGTCACAGAAACCTACTTGAGGAGACCTGCATTTCTATTGTAAAATATAGATATCCTAGCCATTTTCAGGAATATCGACCATTTAGAGCTGCTCACCAGGTATTTTAATTTGTTTCTTTTTCTTTTTTTTTTTTGAGTTGGAGTCTCACTCTGTCACCCAGACTGGAGTGCAGTAGCCACTCTCAGCCACCGCAGCTTGGCCTGTTGGGCTCCGGCGATCCTTCCACTCCAGCATTGCAAGTAGCTGGAATTACAGGTGCACGCTACCAAACCTGGCTAATTTTTTGATTTATTGTAGAGATGAGGTCTCGCCAAGTTGCCCAGGTGGGTCCCGAACCCCGCGGGATCGGGCAATCCATGCACCCTCAGCTTCCCAAAGTGCTGCAATTA
>NW_007111678.1:0-782 GCF_000164805.1 Carlito syrichta
ATTCCTGAGTTCCAGAGGTTCGAAACCAGCCTGGACAATTTGGTGAGCCCTCATCTCTGCAATAAATCAAAAAATTAGCCAGGCATGGTGATGCACATCTGTGGTTTCAGCTACTTGGAAGGCTGAGGTAGAAGGATCACCTGAGCCCAGCAGGTCGAGGCTGCAGTGGCAGTGAGTGGGCCACAGAGGGACATTCTGACTCAAAAAAAAAAAAGATGGGAGGCAACGTGTATCCATGACAGGAATATTGGCTTAGAACGGCACCTAGAACATAGCATGTACTGAGAAAATGGGCCTGTGCTGTAATATTCAATGCTTTATTATGAAACAGGCTTTATGTCTCCTTACTTTTTATTTTCATCTTCAATGTTGTCCTCACTGTTATAACAACTGCACAGGAGGCTGGTGGGGTTTATAGAGGAGGCAATTTCAGCAGACGCTGGAAGAAGTCCTTTTGCAAAGTATTCCCTGGGCAAGCCTGTATTAACCAATAAGCACCTGATACGTTTCCCCCCCACCCCCGGCCACAGCAGTCACTAGAGTTGCTTGGACAGCAGCCAGTGTAGGTGTCACCTTAGAAGTTACTGGAGACCCCTACCCCCAAGCAGGAAGCAGTGCAGAAAGGCACAGAAATTCATTTCCAGAAGACAGCTTAAGTGCCCAGCTTGATGGTGCTTCCGCCCCTATGTCTTAAGCAGTTAGCCACTTAGTTCAGACAATTGCCAAGTAATAAAAAGAAAATTACCTCATAACTCTCTAGTTTTTGTTTTGTTTGTTTGGGG
>NW_007111679.1:0-802 GCF_000164805.1 Carlito syrichta
GTGGGCTGGTGAAAGGGCCCTGGGGGGTATTCTTTGGGCTTTCTGGGCTGTCTGCAATGATAGTGAAGGCCAGATGTATCTGAGTAAGACACAAGAGGAACTGGCAATGTCCCCACAGGGATGTTTCCTCCTGTCACTGCCCCTTGTTGTTGTTATTGTTGTTTTTCTTCTTATCTACCCAGTAAAGGAAAAAAATATTTGCTTTGCAATGTCACAGCAAAAAAACCTACCATAGCAGCTAGAACGTGGCCAGTTTATAGCAGACAGACTCATGCAGTCCATCTAGAAAAAGAGGAAGCAGGAAGGATTCGGCCCTGACGTGCTCTGGGGAAGTGATTTTGATAAGAGAGTTCACCCCGCTGCAGCCAGGGGGAAGAACGAGGAAAAACATTCCAGAAGCTCTGTCAGCAGGCCACCATCTTGGCCACAGAAAACTTAACCAGACCCACAAAAGTTGAAAAGTCACCGTTTCTGTAGTAGATAAGTCACTTTAATTCAGACTTTATTAACAAGTGACAATTTATTGCTGTGGAATAAACATCCTTTTGACTCATGGAAAAAAGGACACATACAACCTGAAGACAATTTGATTTTTCTTTATTGGATGCTATACTGCACATGATATTTACAGATGCAATTAAACAGAATTTATAAGACTGCTGTGGTGGAACATTTTAAGAAGTTATTCTGAAAGACTCATAATGAAACCATCAATTCATATGTGTTACAATATAATCATTCATTTATACTTTTCAGCCATTATCCATGATAGTTCATTTCATAAAAACTCCATTTTCAAGAA
>NW_007111680.1:0-1125 GCF_000164805.1 Carlito syrichta
GCCGAGAAGCATCAAGACGGTTAGTTTTAAGAATTGTTCTTTTTTTTTTTTTTGAGTGAGAGTCTTACTCTGTTGCCCAGTCTGGAGTGCAGTGGCACGCTCCAGCAATCCTTCCGCCTCAGCCTTCCGAGCAGTTGGAACTATAGGCACACACCACCACACCTGGCTAATTTATTGATTTATTGTAGAGACGAGGTCTCACCACATTGCCCATGCTGGTCTTGAACTCCTGGGCTCTAGCTATCCTCACGCCTCGGCCTCCCACAGTGCTGGGTTGACAGGCTTGAGCCACCACACCCGATCAAGAATTTTTTTTTAATCACAGAAACGAACCGCTGCAACTCATAATAGCTTACTTAAAATATGATTGCATCCAAGGACATTCAAAATATTTAAGTATATTGTAATGTTAAAAAAGCAGGTAACAAATAACATGTAAGCATGATCCCAACTTGACTTGGTGCATTTTCACACATGTATATGTAAATGCATTTTATGCCTGTACACATATCTACGGTCTAAGCCAAATGGGATCACATCAAACATGCTGTTCTATGAATACCCATGTAGGGGATGAGAAAAATGCAACAAATGTTCACAGCAATAAACTCTGAGGTTTGAAGCTAGCCATGGTATGCTTTCTCTCTTCCTGTATTTTTCAAATTTTTACACAATGAACAAGTATTGCTTCCGTAATAAGTTTGTGTAATTCCTCTCTACTCTAGCCAGACTGAACTTCTGTCACTTAGCGATGGTGTTCTCATCTCTCACAGCCAAGTTTTTGCAGATGCTGGTGGTCCCCCAGCCACTCACACCCCAAGCCTTGCTCTCTGCCTGACTGATGTGTGTACACCTTCGGAATCACCTCCATTGGGAGGCTTCCTTGATAGCACTTTCCCAGCCCTGCGCCATGGATAAGGGAGGGTTTCTCCCTGCACTCCCAGAGCACCGAACTCGGAATAAGCCATCATGGTTGCCCAAGTATCTGCCTTTCCCAAGAGAACAAGCTCTTAAGGCTAGAGATTGGGTGCAAACACATAATATCTCAACCCAGTCGAATACTGTAGAAAATTTTCTTTAGGGGAAAACAATGTTATTCAAGTAACAAATTGAGTTTTGAAGATA
>NW_007111681.1:0-699 GCF_000164805.1 Carlito syrichta
TTTTTTATAGGATTATGATAATTGTTCAAGGTTCGCTTATGAGTAAGAACGTAGGGTCCTCTGTTCTTTGTTTCTATGATAGATCCCTGAGTATGATTGACTCCAAATTCATCCAAGTGGCTGCCAATTTCCTGAAGTCCTCCCAAGGAATCTTCTTGTGTGCCCCAACAAAATGAGTGGGAAAAAAAAGCAGGACACAGCAGATGGAAGTTGCTCATAGTGACCAGAGTCTAGCATCACTGTGAGGTCACAGGCTCATGTTGACACAGGCCATAGTATGTTGCAGCCACCTGTCATGCACAGAAGACTGTGGATTCTCAGAGCATTGCCAATATAGAGCATGGACACTCCACTGCAGATTTCCACCAATAGAATACACAGCTACCCAGAAGTCCCAGCCTGTCCAGGAAAAGCTGACACCACTAAAGAGAACCTGCACTTTCAGCAGCTTTAAAACAGTAAGCTTGTTATTGCTGAGAGTTTTCACCTATCTACACGATATGTCAAAGTTGGGGGCTGTGTCCTGGGTATTCTCCAAGTCCATTCCCCACCCTTCTTTGCCTGGCTCTATCCCCAAGAGGCTGACTTCTAGGGACTGCATCACCAGGCTTCCTTGGCCTTGGACTTCAGAAGGGATCTGGCCAATGTGAATCACTAGCAGGTGATCAAAAGGCAGATAAGAGCCCAAGGGGCTCTCCC
>NW_007111682.1:0-914 GCF_000164805.1 Carlito syrichta
AGTAGCTAGAACTACAAATGCACGCATAAAGGCGGGCCAGTTTTTGTGATTTATTGTAGGGACAAGATCTCACCGAGTTGCCCAGATTGGTCTCAAACCTCCGGACTCAGGCAATCCTCTCGCCTCGGCCTCCCAAAGTACTGGGATTACGGGTTGAGCCACCGCACCCAGCCAAGTTGTTTCTTAAAAGCAAGTCTAGCCTTCATTTTAATTTTTGCCACTCTTTTCAAAAGAAAAAATGATGTTCTAATCTTTGAAAGTTATTCTGATGGCTTAGAATGCCATATCCCTTTACTAAAGATTTACTAAACAGCCCTTTTATCCCTTTAATAAACACCCCTTGGGGAGGTGAATCTTTTCTTTCTCTCTCTCTCTCTCTCTAACTTACTTTTAAAATAAACTGCTTTCTAATCTAAAAAAAAAAGATTTTGAGACTGGGCACACCTAAAATCCCAGCACTTTGGGAGACCAAAGTGGGAGGACTGTTTGAGTCCAGGAGTTCAAGACCAGCCTAAGTAACACAGTTGAGATCTCATCTCTCAAACATAAATAAATAAATAAAAAGTAGTTGAGCACGGCAGCACATGATTGTAGTTTCAGCTACTTGGGAGGTTAGGGCAGAAGGATTGCCCAGGCCCAGGAGATCAAAGTTGCAGTGGGCTGTGATTGTGCCACCGCAATCTAGCCAGGGCAACAGAGTGAGACCCCCAACTCAAAAAAATAAAAAATAAGTAAAGATTTTGAAAAGTTTGGGGTCTCTACGAAATGGTAGGTTTTACATTTATAGATAGGGGAGAAACTGAGATGAAAAATGACAAATGGGCAAATTTGAATGATGGCGAAAGAACGGTCACTACACCTTGTCACGTGCTTGCATCCTTCGGAACCCCCACGTCTGAATGTTGGGGGTCTTC
>NW_007111683.1:0-811 GCF_000164805.1 Carlito syrichta
AGTAGGCACAAAAGAAAAAATCCTAAAGGCAGCAAGAGAAAAAGGCCAGATCACCCACCATGGAAGACCAATCAGAATAGCAGCAGATTTATCTGCAGAAACCCTGCAGGCTAGGAGAGCTTGGAGCCCTATCTTCAAAGTCCTAAAGGATAAACAATTTCAACCAAGAATAACCTACCCAGCCAAGCTAAGCTTCATCAGTGAGGGAGAATTAAAATCTTTCCCAGATATCCAATCCCTAAGAACTTATGCAGCCACAAAACCATCTCTACATGAAACACTTAAGAAAGTACTAAACACAGAAGAAAAGGAAAAAAGAACAACGTTCTTCACAAGAGTACAGGGAAAAGAATAAAATATACACGAACCAACCCCAAAAGCAAAAGAAAGACAAAAAAAAAAAAGAAAAAGAAAAAAGAAAAAACCAAGTGGAAGAACAATAACTCAATAAGAACTCCATGATAGGGACGAACTCTCACATTTCAATAATTAGTCTGAATGTGAATGGACTAAACGCACCACTGAAAAGACATAGAATGACAAAATGGATAAAATATCACCAGGCAACAATATACTGCCTTCAAGAGACCCATCTCACTAGAAAGGACATACACAGACTCAAAGTAAGAGGATGGGAAACAAATTTTCAGGCGAATGGAACACAAAAGAAAGGAGGAGTCGCGATCCTAATTTCAGACAAATACCATTTAAGCTATCAAAAATTAAAAAAGATACAGAGGGCCACTACATAATGATAAAAGGTTCACTCCATCACAGAAATATCTATCCTAAACATATATGCACCCAACAT
>NW_007111684.1:0-928 GCF_000164805.1 Carlito syrichta
CACAACACAAAAAATTGAAAATCCACTCAGTACAAGTAATAGAAGACTACTTTAAAATATTCACCTCGTTCCCCCGGGAGTTCCCCGACTCCCGTCCACCGCAGCCTCGACCTGCTGGGCTCTGGCGATCCTTCCGCCTCAGCCTTCCGAGGAGCCGGAATTACAGGTATGCGCTACCATGCCTGGCTACATTTGAGGCTTATAATTATTCTGTTTTTCATAAATTTTTGTTCTCCATAGATACCATGTGTAGGTAGTGTATTATCAAGGTTCATAAAGAAAACATAGAATTATATATACTCATCAGGAACCTGCATCTACATTATGTTTTTAAGCTCTATAAATACGAATGCTGCATGCAATTTTTCCTTAATATGTACACAATTCATCTAGCCATTCATTTTTCTGATAAATAGCAAAATATGAAAAACAAAATAAATGAGTGTTTTTGATTTATTTTTGTTACATGATATACTTAGTGTTTTGTAAACCTCTTCTAGGTAGTTTGCTCTGTGAAAATGTAGGTAAATATTTCACTGAGTATATTGAAAAAATATTTTTTATTTTTAGTATATTTATTTATTTATTTTTGAGTTGGAGTCTCACTGTCATCCAGACTAGAGGTCACTGGCTGCCTTCAGCCACTGCTGTCTCTGCCTGCTGGGCTCCGGCGATCCTTCCACCTCAGCCTTCCAAGTAGCTGGAAGTACAGGCGCATGCTACCATGCCCGACTAATTTTTTGATTTACTGTAGAGATGAAGTCTCGTCAAGTTGCTGAGGCGGGTCTCGAACCCACGGCCTCAGGCAATCCACTCACCTCGGCCTTCCAAACCGCTGGGATCACAGGCTGAGCTACCGAGCCCAGCAAGAAATATTTTTTAAGGATCATGTATGAATTTAGACTGTATCTCAAAAGTATTGATCTCG
>NW_007111685.1:0-1111 GCF_000164805.1 Carlito syrichta
CTTACCTAAGGCAATCTACAAATTCAATGCAATATCCATCAAATTACCAGCAACATTCTTCTCAGACCTAGAAAAAACAACACAGGAATTCATATGGAAACACAAACATCCAAGAATAGCCAGAACAATCCTCAGCAAAAAAAAAAAAAAAAAAAGCAGGTGGTATCACATTACCAGACTTCAAACATTACTATAAAGCTACAATCATCCAAACAGCTTGGTATTGGTACAGGAACAGGCATATAGATCAATGGAATAGAATTGAGATTCCAGAAGTAAAAACTCAATTTCTCAACCAACTCATCTTCGACAAAGCCCTCACCACTTACCACTGGGGAGAAGAGAACCTATTCAGTAAATGGTGCTGGGAAAACTGGCTGACCACATGCAGAAGATTGAAACAGGACCCCTATCTATCCCCATGCACAGAGGTTAACTTCAAATGGATCAGAGACCTAAATGTAAAACCTCAAACCATAAGAACCTTAGAAAAGGAGGGAAATACCCTCATGGAAATCGGAACTGGTATCCAATTCCTGAACAAAACATGAAACCCACAGGTCATAAGAGAGAAGATAGACAAGTGGGACCTTATTAAACTGACAAGCTTCTGCAAAGCCAAAGAAACCGTCAAGAGAACAGGGAGCAGCCCACAAATTGGGAAAAAGTATTTGCCAACACCAGGTTTGACAAAGGCTTAACATCCTGGATCTACAAGGAACTCAAACGTGCTGAAAAGAAAAAAACAAACAACCCCATTATAAAATGGGCTAAAGATATGAACAGACACTTCACAAAAGAAGACATCCGAGCAGCCAACACACACATGAAGAAATGTTCAACCTCACTAATCATCAGGGAGATGCAAATCAAAACTACACTGAGATACCACCTAACTCCAGTCAGAATGGCAATTATCAACAACTCAAAAAATAACAGCTGCTGAAGAGGGTGTGGTGAAAAGGGAACACTTCTACACTGTTGGTGGGAGTGTAAACTAGTGCAACCTCTGTGGAAAGCAGTGTGGTGATTCCTAAAAGCTCTAAAAATCGACCTTCTATATGACCCCACAATCCCCCTACTGGAATATACCCTGAAGAACTCAAATCAG
>NW_007111685.1:1286-44507 GCF_000164805.1 Carlito syrichta
ACTGAGTGAACTCTCACAGAAACAAAGATCCAAGTATCACATGTTCTCACTCATATAATGGACCTTGAACATCCAATGTAATAGTATAAGAAAATGAATGGCAGTACTGGGAAACTATGGGGGGAGAGGGAGATGGGATTAACAGTAGCAAATATCTGTCTGGGGACAGGGAAACACCTCTTATCAACAGGGTGCCTGAATGAAACGTAATTGTATACCTAACCCTTAACTGTACCCCACAAAACCATAATAAAAAATATTTTTTATAAATAATAATAATAATAATGATGCAATAAACATGCATGTGCAGTTATCTTTTTTATAGAAAGGATCTGAGTTTTTCTGGGCATATTCCCAGAAGGGGGATTGCTGGTTCATATGGAAGGTCAATTTTTTGATCTTTTAGCAATTATCACACTGTTTTCCATAGAGGTTATATTAGTTTACACTCCCACCACCAGTGTAGAAGTGTTCCCTTTTCACCACATTCTCTCTAGCAACTATTGTTTTTTGAGCTATTGATCATGGTCATCCTGACTGGAGTTAGTTGGTATCTCAGTGCGGTTTTAATTTGCACTTCTTTGATGATTAGTGAGACTGAACATTTTTCATATATCTTTTGCTGCTCATATGTCTTCATTTGAGAAGTGTCTTTTCATATCCTTTTTCCACTTTTTAATATGGTTGTTCCCCCCCCCCTTTTGGCACACTGCATCTTGAGACTAGAGGGATGATCTCTGCTTAATTTTTTAACTTCAGAATTCAATGTGCAAAAAAAGTCATAACTGAGTATTAATTTAGATCTAATAGGTCACTTCAAAAAAACATAGGGATTTAAAATTATTTTAAAACTCACCAGCTTTAAAGCATTATAAATACAAATATACAAAACCTAGATATAGAAGAGAGATGGAGAAAGATGGCAGAATAGAACTCTCCAGAAATCTTTACATAAACATCAATTTGCAAAACTATTCATACACAAAAATACCTTCCCCAAAACTAGGAATACCAGAGTGAGATCACAGTACCTGGTTGTAGCAAAATAATAAGATAAATTGAATCGGGTAATATGGACAATTTTATATTAACTGTGACCCTTCTCCCAACACCATACAGCACAACTTTGAGAGAGATACCATCTGCTTGTGGGAAAGAAGGAAGTGAGCACATAACTTTGATTTGTATGCCAACATTGGGCTGGCCACAGTAAAACCCAGCACTGGGCAAACCCTCTTAGCCCCAGATTCCAAGTAGGTACCCATGTACTGGGTCTCCAAGACCTGCCCGAACAGTAGGTATGATATCAGAGCTTTAGGTCACCTATCAGCCCTGGGCTTCAGAACCATGCCAGACAGACTGCCCGAAATCTCCAGACAGGCTGACTGTTAAAGGGTTTTTCCAGACAAAGTCAGTTGTGAAGAACAGCAATAACTACCTACTGCCTCAGATGCACAGACATTGATGAATAGCCACAAGAATCAAGAACAATCAGGGAAATGTAAAATCACCAAATAAAATAAATAAATTGTCAATGGTTGACCCCAAAGAAATGAAGATAAATAAATTGCTTTACAAAAATAACTGTGCTAAGGAATCTCAGTGAACTTCAGAAAAATAAAGAGTAAAATTGAATGAAAAGAGTAAAACAATAAGTGACCAAAATAGGAAAATTAATAGAAAAGTTGAAATAGTTAAATATATATACATATATATATCTATATATGTGTGTATACTAAAAAATACAAAAGTCAAAATGAAAAATTTAATAGAGAGCATAAACAGCAGACATGATTAAGCAGAAGAAAAAACTCTGGCAACGATAACAACTTACTTGAAAATGTACAATCAGTAGAAAAAAAGAAATAGGAATAAAAAAGCTTACAGGATTAATAGGACAGCATTAAAAGAACATATTTGAGAATTAGGAATTTGAGAAGAGGAAGAGTAAGAAAAAGGAGTACAAAAATTATTTTTTAAAATAGTGCTGAAAACTTTTCAAATCTGGAAAATATGTAAATATAAAGGTAAAGGAAGGTTAAAAAGTCTCCAACTATTTTCAATCCAAACAAGAATATTCTAAGAAATATAATCGCACTGTCAAAAATCAAAGACCAAGAGAGAATATTTAAAGAAAAGAAGTTAGTTACACATAAGGTTTCCAATATGGTTAGCAGCAGATTTCTCAACAGGAATCTTTCAAGCCAGGGCTGATAAAGAAAAAAAACAAACAAAAAAAGACAACCCAAAATACTGAACCCAGCAAAGCTCTCTTTCAGAAATGAAGAAAAGATAATGACTTTTCCCTGTTTCCAGACTACATAATCGTATATGTAGAAAACCATAAAAATTCCACGAAAAAATAGAACTAAACAAATTTGGTAAAATTGCAGGATACAAAAATCAGCACACCAAAATAAACTTAATTTATAAATGCAAAAAAGTAAAATATGTAAAGAAATAAAGAAAATTATCCCATTTATAATAGCTACAAAAATACTTAGGAAAGCCGGGCTTGGTGGCTCAGCTTGTAATCCCGCACTTTGGGAGGGCAAGGTGAGTGGACTGCCTGAGCCCTTGGGTTCGAGACCCACCTGGGCAACTTGGTGAGACCTCATCTCTACAATAAATCAAAAAATTAGCTGGGCGTGGTGGCATGTGCCTGTAGTTCCAGCTACTTGGAAGGATGACGCAGAAGGATCGCTGGAGCCCAGCAGGTCGAGGCTGCGGTGGCCGGGAGCATGCCACTGCACTCCAGTCTGGGCGACAGAGTGAGACTCCAACAAAAAAAAAAAAAAAAAAAAACTTAGGAATCCATTTAATCAGGGAGGTAAAATAAATCTGTACTAAAAACTATAAGCCATTGATGAATAAAATTGAAAAAAACAAAAATAGAAAGATACCCCATGTTCATGGATCAGAATATTAATATTGGTAATAAGAAAAAAATTCTAAAATTCATATGGAACGAAAAAAGAGCCTGAATAGTCCAAGCAATTCTAAGCAAAGCTTCAAGTATCACATTATCTGATATCAAATTATGCTACAAGACTACCAAAACAGCATGCCACTCATATAAATATGGACACAAAAATCAGTGGAGCAAGATAGAGAGCATAGAATTGAACCCACACATTTACAATCTATTGATTTTTGACAAAGGTATCATAAATATATGAGAAAAGATCAGTTACTTCAATAAATGGTTTTAAAACAACTGAACATCTATGTGCAGAAGAAAAAATGTAGATCCTTATCTCACACTGTATACAAAAATCAACTCAACAGTAATTAAAGTCATACATCCATTCTGTCTCCCTGTTAGAAGAAAACCTCTGTGACATTGGCCTAGATAATAATGTTTTGGACAGGACCCCAAAAGCACATGCAACAAAAGAAAAAAAATAGATTGATGGGATTAAATCACACTAAAATACTTCTACACAGCTACAGAAACTATCAACAGAGTGAAGAGCCAATTTATGGAAAGGGGATGAAAATGTTTGTAGACCATACATCTGATAAGGGGTGAATTCCTAAACTATATGACAAACTCAAACAATACAATAGCAAGAAAACAAATGACTTGATTTTTAAAATGGGCAAAGGACCTGAATAGATATTTCTCCAAAGAAGACATATAGATGGCCAATAGGTATTTTTAAAATGCTCAGTATCACTAACCACCAGAGAAATGCAAATTAAAACCACAATGCGGTATCACCTCACACCTGATAAAAAGGCTATTATCAAAAAAGATGAAAATGCTACTGAGCATGTAGAGAAAAAAAAACTTCTGCACAGTTGTTGACAGAAATGTAAGTTGATAAATTCATTACAAAATATATGTGTGGCGGTTCCTCAAATAATTAAAAATAAAACTACCATGAGATCCAGCAATCCCACTACTAGGTATATATCCAAAGGATGTGAAATCAGTTTGCCCTTATCTCTAAAACACTTTCTTGCAGAAAAGCCAGAATAAGGAGCCAAATACTGAAGTGAAGGAACATCAGAAGTGTAGCTAAAACCACAATAGTGCACTTCATAACATTTTCATTTGTAAGTCTCTTCACCAACTGAGCAATGGATCATTGCCATGTAGATACAATCCAGATTCTCCTTTTCATCAGATCCTTCATTAAAATATTTATGCTTAATAATTGCATCAATAGCAATGATGTTTTGCCAGTTTGTCAGTTGCCAATAATCAGTTCACACTGACTACAACAAAATAACACAAAGCAATTCACAACCTTAATGTCAGTCTGCTTAGTTCTTAACAAAGAGATTTCAGGAATGATACCAGGGGCTTTCAGATCAACTTTCCTAATGGTTCTTGAAGCCAACTGAACCCTACAATCAATGGCATGACCAAGGACATCTACTACATGACCTGACAGCTTCTCAATGAAGAGAATACCCACAATGGCTCTTATTCTCTTTACAGTATCTCCTTCTTTAGTTTATCATTTCTAAACAGGATAACACCAACATTGTCTGATTCCAAGTTCAGAGATATACTATTTAAAACTAAAGAAAACTCTTCTTTTTTTCTTCTGGAACATTCCTTAGCTCATGTACTTGGGCAATACCATCACAATACTTAAGACAGGCTCAGTTTCTTCAAGGTCAACAGAGGTATAAGCTTTTAGAATATCCTCTTTAAGAATAGAGATCAATTTCAGCAGTGCCAGTTCTGAAGAAGAGTGTTAAAGGAATAGATATTCATTGCAGCTATGAAGGATGATCCCAAAGCATTTTTGGAGACCAGACCAGTCTACTAAGGGAAGGTTTCAGCAACAGGCATGATAACCACAACACACAAGGACATCATCTTTGTGGTTTCTCCTTAAGTGGTTCCTCTACAGTTGCAGATTTAAGACTAAGTAGACGTTTTCTTATATGTATATATTGTACTACAGCAAGTTCTCGATATATGAATGAGTTCCATTCTGTGAGCATGTTAGTAAGTCCAATTTGTTCATAAGTCCAGCAAAGTCAGCCTAGGTACCTGACTAACACAATCAGCTATATGGTACTGTACTGTAATAAGTATATACTACTTTTCACAAAAATAATACATTAAAAATGTAAAAAACATTTCTAATCATACAGTACCTTAAAAAGTACAGTAGTACAATACAGGACAATAGCTGAAACACAGGGAATAGCATCAAGTGAAGAGGCAGAAAGAGTTACTGAATGGAGGAGGGAGAGGAGGTGGGAGATGGTAGAGCTGAAGGATTGTCAGCAATAGGACAAGCTGCAATTTCACTCATGCCTGACATTGATGGTACAGGTTCTGGTTCCCTGCTGGATTCAATTCCATCTACTCTCTTGTCAAAATGATTGAGTGATGTCTGGATAGTAGCTCTTTTTTTTTTCTTTCATCATAGATGACACAGTAGCACTGTACTGCATTCTGAATGACTGCTGCAACGTTTGTGCACCATTATACATTTGGGTTCTGTACCTCAAAAACTGACAGTGCTTCTTCAAATAAAGAGAATCCCCTTGCCATTTCCTGTATTGTGAATCTCCTCGGTTCACAACTTTGAAAGTTCACAACTTGAAGGCTCGTATATAGGGGACTTACTGTATTTGACTAAATGTCTCAATTTTTCAACTAGATGATACACTCTTCATAGATAAAGATTCCATATATCATTTCCCTTCTTGCCTTCTATGGCATCCAGTTTAGTATTTTGTATAGACACATGCAAGTTATTTGAAGTAACACAGTCCTGCTATCTCATATATTTACAAGGTAGAAATCTGCACCTTCTTCTCTAACTGCATGAAATCACTCTCCCACCCTATGCTTTAGCCAAATATAGATCTGAATTTTAACTTTTTATGCTTTTCAACTTTCCTTCTGGCTGATTATTCCAAAATGGACGTTCTTGATTGTTTCTGCACCCTCTATTGTAATTAGTCAGCACAATATGTACCAAATATGAAACACCCAAGATATAAAAGCACTCTGTTTATGCAACTGAGAATGTTCAATATTCATGTGTTGATAGTGCAATTGTCACTCTTTTCAGTGGTGACATGAACATTTTACCATTTGGCCAAGGAAAGACTTAACACAATATATCTGAATTGGGATAATTGGAAGGAATAGGAAGAAGAGAAGATACTGAGAATCATCAGTGTTTATATTATTTAAAAGACTTAGACACGGAAGAGATGTAGGGAATGAAAAGACTAGAAGAGGAGATTTATGCTTTCAAATTTTTGCTTCAGAATTAAGTACTACCAACATCTAGCTGACATGGTGATAATCTTTATTTATTTGATCTCATTTAAAATAACCTGACAAGAAATAGAAATGAGAAGTGATTGAAGACAAGGAAATATGAAGAAATTTAGTTTAAAGAGATAAAACTTTGTATAACGGACTGAAGGAGGGACCTTGGTCAGCAGTCAGGCCTCTTGCAGGGCAAACTAGAATTTGAGGTGTGTCCTGAAGACCTTACTCCCAGCAGCTACCTGGTTTAGAACTTATACTTTCATGAACTATATTTTTACATTTTCCTTCTCCATGGAATTAAAGAAAAAAATCAAGTTTCTTTCAATTGATGACATTCCAAATATCTTTGTACATGTTTTTAAAAACAATTTTAAGGACTTATGGCTTCTCCAGAATACATAGACCTGACTGACCATTGATGACTCATATCCCATTGTTAAAAATATAAAGCCAAATTAGAAATAGTACATAAAATAAAAATAACTCTGCAATTGGATCAATAGACACAAATCAGTAAATGACTACAACCAGATTTTTTTAGAATTACTCTGATAGGTAAAAGGCACATCAGAGAGCACTAGTATCCTGAATATCCCAAGGAGATTAGAAAATAATATTTTTAATATTCAGCCATATTATTTTCACAATGGTGATGAGAACACTCGTAAAGCCCCTATTTTAAACATTGTTTAAATGTTTTCTGATTTCCAAACCCTTGACATCTAAACAAACCTGCAAAAAATAACTTCTTTGTATTTGGAACTAGCAATAGCTAAGATTGGACTAAGACATGAAGATGCCTTGAGCAGTGATTTGAAAAGAAAACATGTTGACTGCAAAGTAGCTTAGATATATAAAAGATGGCAGGCTAATGATGATTATCTTAGACATTTTGATGACTAAGCTCATTACTTTGATTCATGAAAAATAACTATCAGACATATTTAACATGATAAAAATTCTTATACTAAAGATCCTAAAGAAACAAAGTCATCTACTTTATTAGCTTATGTTTATAGAACAATAATTTGATTTAGTGTAAACATTGGCCTAGTGTTAACCATTCATCAGTGTTTTGTTTATGTAACTTAATTTTATGCAAAGCAAACTTTTCACGCTCAATAACCTGGTCCAGGCAATCATATTTATCTCTTGCCTCTATTGTCAGCCTTTAAACAATTATTTATGAATGGACAGACTCTAATTTTATAATTGGATCATGCATAAGAAAGAAGTTCCAATTCTTCTACTTCAGTTTTACATCTAAAAACTTACTCCTAAAAGCACAGACAAATAAAAATCATTCTGAACTACTGACTCATAATGTAGCAAGTCTGGTCAAGGTGAGGTTAAATTCTAGCTTCTTTACCTTTGTCTTTAATAAATGGATTCCAATTCTTTCCAGGTATAAATGAAACTTGAGAAGATTTCTTCTTTCTGACTAGGAGCATGGGATTATACATAGCTTAAAGAATGAAGAGATAGGAAATATAGCACATATCATGGACTTGGGGGGAAAAGCTGGTTATTTATAACACATTGCAAAGTGTTGTTCTTTCTTTATCAAAGTGATGTTTTAGACAGCTGAGGGAGTTTTTTGGTTATTTTCATAGTGATAAAGATGATCGTAAGTTTACAATTAAGTGAGCTGACCACTTAATCTCTCTCCTATTGTGACCATTTGTCACATTTGCAAGGTGGCTGGCATTAACTGGCATGCTGAGAGTAGTTAAGCTGAGATTTTTAATCTCATCTGTTGATGTTTTTTATTTTATCAATATTTTCTTTTCTAAAACTTTTCTTTCTTAGTTTAAGAATGCAGGATGTCAGCTAGCATTCTTGTAATCCTAGCATTTTGGGAGGCAGAGGTGAGAGGATTACCTGAGTTTAAGGGTTCGTGACCAGCCTGAGCAAATGTCAAGACCTCATCTCTACAACACATCAAAAAGTCAGCCAGGCATGGTGGCACATGCCTGTGGTTCAAGCTACTTGGAAGGCTGAGGCAAAAGGATCACCTGAGCCCAGTAGGTCAAGACTGTGGTGGTCATGAGCACACCACTGCACTCCAGCCTGGATGACAGAATGAGACTCCAACTCAAAAAACAAACAGGCAAAAAAAAAAAAAAAGAAACAGGATGTCTCTCCAAATCTCTGAATGTACCAATTACAATTACAATATTTTTTGTTTCTCATAGTTATCTTTAATTTTTCAAGGTATCTGTTCTGTTACTTTATATTGGACTCATTTTGCTCTATTAATTTTCTTCAAATATTTGATATTTAGTTTTTATTTATAATTGTTGATGAGAGGTAATTGATATGCATGTATAATACAAAGGTATTTTAGAACAAAGAAACAAGTTTATAGAGAAATTCTATTTTCTGTTTGAGTGACATGTATTTTTTCTTATAATATTTTTACTTACATATTTGGAAGTACTTATTAGAATTTTAAAAATCAAACACTCACATTTTGAGAAAACAATACTTTTGGAAATGAAGTATTTCCATACATGATATAAACAAGACCTAAATATACTAGCTATAAGAAATACATTTTAAATACAAATAAACATACAGCTTAAAAGTAAAAGATTAAAAGAATATAAAATATAAACACAGTAAAAACTACTCACTATATTAATAATATCAAAGAAGATTGTAAAACATGTAATAGTATAAGAGAGAATAGATGGCATTTTATAATTTAAAAAGGGACAATTCATTAAGAGACAAATTTCCTCAATGTGTATATAAAAATGTTCAAGTACATGACACTTCAAAGTGCATGAAACAGTAACAGAGGAAATTGAAGGAAGAAAGAAAATTCTATGACTACAGGTGGATATTTTAATACTCTTCAGTCTGTAAGTAATAAAAGTGGGCAGAAATTACCAAGGATACAGCAGACCTGAAACGCAACATTAACAAACTTGAACTAGTTGACATTTATAAAGCAGTTCACCCACCTACAGAATGCACAATATTTTCCAGTAAAAATGAAAAATATTCACTAATACAGACAATTTTCTGGGCTACAAAACAAGACTCATTAATTTGAAAGAATTGAAATAATAGAGAATATTTTCTAATCATAAAAGATTTAAACTAGAAATAGATAGCAAAATCTTTCTCAAAACTGCCCTTATGCTTAGACAATAAACAACAAGATTTTAAACTGTCCATTGACTGACTAAAAAGTAATAAGACAATTAAAAAATATTTTGGAGGCAATGATGATGAAATATATCAAAATAAAATGTGTGGAATACAGCTAAAGCAGGGCTTAGAGGAAAATGTGTAACTTAAAATGTTTATATTAGAAAAAAAGCTAAGTCAATTTTACCTTAAAAATCTTGAAAAAAGAAAAATTTTCAAAGTAAAGAAAAGGGAAACAATCAATATTTTAGAAAAATTTTAACAATTAAAAAGTAAACCAATAAAACTAAAACATGTGTTGTAAAAGATCAATAAAATCAATTAACCTCTAACTAGACAGCAGAAAAAAGGAGCATGAGGGAGAGCAAGGGAGAACAAATGAGAGCAGATACAAATGACCAATATTAACAATATCAGGAATGAAAGAATGGACATGACTATAAAAACTACAGATTTAAAAAGTTAAAACAATTTTGCTCAAATTTTGCCAATAAAATTGTCAATTTAGGTGAAATTGACAAAATACTTGAACGACACAATTTATTAAAATTGATACTGTTAGGGTCTGGATAAGGTGAGGGTGGATGGATGGAGAGAGAGGAGAGGCACAGGGAGGGGCAGCACTGCCGGAGCCAGCCAGCCAGAGGTGCCTCGCTGGCAACCCAGAGATCCAAGTAAATGCAATGCAAAGAATTGCAACACACAGAGATACAGAGAAAGAAAAGTTTATTTAAAAGTAAATTAGAGAAAGAGAAGGGAGAGAGAAGATTTACCTCCCCGAGGTGTGGGAGGGGACGAAAGACAGGAAGCCTGGCGACAGCCATAGCTCAAAGAGCACATGAACACACCAGAGTCTAGCATGGCAATGGCTGCTGGTTGCTTGTAGTCAAGTCCTTTTAACCATTCCCCTAGATGGGGGAAGATCATTAAGGTAATTAGGTGGTGGTCTGCTCCACATCATCACAAAGGGGAGGCAAGCGCAGGTATTGACATCAGGTGATGGATAGCAGGCAGATGGGTGGGTTAGTCACATGATTGCTGCCATGGTGGGGTTTATTCTTGTCATATAGGTCACAAAGAGCTGATTAGATTAACCCCGGCAGGGGCGGCTGGGGGGCTTTCCTGCAAGAGACTTATTAGACATTTGCAACTCACAAACTCCTTGACCAAAGGTGGTGGTATTATTATTATTATTATTATTATTATTATTATTATTATTATTATATTATGACTTTGGATAGCCAAAGCGTGATCTTTGATCTTTGGCCTTGACAAGGAACCTAAAAGTTTACTAGCGATTATTATGCTAAACCATGAATGGTTGGGTTGTCATGGTCTTGCATCTGAAGGAGATTTGCCAAGGGGGGTTGGGATAGGCTGCTGCTTGTTCTATAGTAGAATGTCTGAACATTTTCTAATGGTTATGCTGAGGCAAAAAAACTAAACTAAGAATAAGCTAAGTTTCTTCTAGCTTTCTATAGGTACCTTTCAGATGCAAGAAAAAATAGAAAATATTCAAACCCTATAGCAATAAGGACATTAAATTTATAATTTTAAAAACCCCACAAGGAAAATCTAAGCCCAGATTGTTATACTGGTAAATTCTATCGAACAATTAATAATAAATGCCAATTCTATATAAACTCAGTACTATATAGAGGTGAGGGAGATGATTTTAACAAGTTTGAGACAAACATTACCCTGATATCAAAACCAGCCAAATATATTTAAAAAAAAGTCATAGATAAATATTGCTCATAAACAAAGAGGAAAAAATCTTTAACAAAATATTAATAAGTTAAATCAAGCAGTATATAAAATGGATACTTTATTATAATCAAATTGAATTTAGTTCAAAATGAAAGATTACTTAACAGTTAAAAAGTCAATCAATATAATTTACCATATTAACAGAATTAAAGAAATGTATTACCAGCTCAATAGATGCAGAAATAGTATTTGTGGAAGATGAAATCCACAGTTTCAGAAAACCAAGCATAGAAGGGAGTACCCACAACCTGGTAAAAAATATGTGTGCAAAATCTACAACTTTATACTTAATGGTGAAAGATTAAATATTCCTTCTTAAGACTAGGAATAGAGAAAGCCTATGTGTTAAGGACTAAACCTGACCTTTTTTTCCCCTCTTATTGACATTCCTCTTAGGAATCTGAGAGGCCTGGGGAGTCACTCATGATAAAGACTCACCAGATGGGGATTTATTACCTACCCTTTATACTAAAGTTTGTTTTCCAACCTAACTCTGTCATAATACCACATAACAAATAAAGAAGAAAATCAAAGTATTTTATGACCCTGCAAACCTCTCTTGGGGACTCCCAGACTCCAGGAACCTTGTAAAACACTTATCTATCTTCTCTGAAGTCTGCCACATATAGGACTTCATCTATATATCAACAAACCTGGAGTTTTTCATCCCTAATCTCAACAAAACAGCTCCTCTTCTGATTTCCAAAATTTCTTAGATAGGAACTACCAATTACCAGTCAAGAAATATTTAAATTTGCCTATGATCTACAAGCCCCCACTTGGATATGTCCCTCTTTCCCAGACTGAACCAATGAAAGTTTTACATGTATTGATTTATGCTTTTGTGTAATTTCTGCCTCCCTAAAATTGTATATAACCAAGTCACCATTCAACCATGGTAGGCACATGTTCTTAGAACCTCCTGGGAACATAAGTCACGGGTCTAGGTCCTCAAGTTTGGTTCAGAATAAACCAGCTTTAAATACTATACAGAGCTCAGCATCTTTGTGTCAATGGCGCTATCACCATTTCTGTTCCATATTGTATATAAGTTTCTAGATAATGTAATTAGGCAAAGTAAAGAAACAAAAGACTTATAAACAGCAACAAATAAGTAAAACAGCCTATATTTTCAGGCAACATGATTATGTACATAAAAATCCTAAAGGATTTATAAAAGTACTACTGGAAATCATTTAATTAGCAAATTTTCAGGATATAAGGTCAACACAGAAAAATTCATTCTGTTTCTATTAGCAGTAGACAATCGAAAAAAAGAAACTGAAAGAAAAATTAATTGTAATCCATGTATCTGACAAAAGATTTTTATCTAAAACGTATAAGGAGGACCCTCCCAAACTGGAATTTATTTATAAAAAATCGTGTATTTATTCTTACATGTTTAAACTTCAGCCACCTTCAAACTACTCCCCATTTGATGCAATACACCTATAAAGTGTATTTCCACTACTCAAAACAGTTTTTGAGGTAGTCAATTTTGATGCCCTTTAGTGCTTCTGCCAGTTTTTTTGTTTGTTTGTTTCACCTTTTCAACATTGGCAAAATGTTTCCCTTCGAGGATATTTTTCATCCAAGGAAACAAACAAAAAAAGTCATTTGGGATGAGACAAGGTGAATAAAGAGGGTAGGGCACTGGGTCATATCAATTTTGGTCAAAAACTCCTGAACACTCAGCATGATGTGGGCAGGTGCACTCGCAAATTACCCATCATGAAATGGGCAAACATGTTGAGGGAATCTCCAAAAAAAATTAACAGAAACTGAATGCAGCCTCTCACAACAATGCTACCTGGTACACTGATGCCACTGGGTTCCTGGAACACTCACCTTGTGGGAGAAGCCTGTACTACATGGAGCCTACCCTCCAAAAAATAATTACAGATTTATGGGGAGGAGGTCCTTCCTTGTTTAGATAATTTATATAACTAAAATTAGATGACAAATAAATAAATTTTAAAAATGTGTAGCAAGAGAACTTTCTGTTTCCAAGCTGACATGTAAACACCTTAGAAGTCATCACTCCCACCTTTACATTAGGAAAAAATAGAAGGATCTGAAGATCAACAACCCTTTTAGGATCCATCAGAGAATTGAGGTCACAGGGCAAACTGTAGTCTTGAAAACTAAAAAGACAGACACGTAGGTACAGAGGATCACAGTATGCAGGGAGCAGATGCCCTCAACTGAAGCCAGTATCAGTAGGATCACTTTAAATTGTAACTGATGAGTTGCTGGAGGCTCAGTGTAGACTAACTCGAGTTAAAAATTTCTGGGCTCAAAGAAGTCCCCATTCTTCTGTGAGTTTTACTACCAGAAACCTTTGTGCTTCCAGGAAGAAAGAAAAAGTAATCAATTAAAATATCCCCAGAACTTCCTTTTCCCCTTCATAAGGCTTCTTGAAAAAAGAAACTATTTTTACCAGAACCTAATTAATTGGTGTTTTACCAAAGACTAACTGACCCAGGGAAAGAGAAACACTCAACTCCATACTTTTCTAGCCTTTAATGTGAGGGAAGGGAAGCACCTAACTCAGGTTCATGAAAAGATAGACCTAATCACAGAAAAAAGAATACATTGCCTCCCCTCTCACCAATGGGGCTCCTATATAACAACAGGGCTTACAGGTAAAGAAATTGTAAACCTCAGAGTCTGTTTAACAGGTCTTTAGGAAAACCCAAAGAAAACAGGGAAACAACAAAGGGGATAACAGAGCAAATTTTAGCCTCTGATATCACAGCTACAGCAAACAGTAAACATAACCTACTTCCCAAGCAGATAAACATCAAACCTCATGCTTAAGGCCTATTTACCCCCTGAATTTGTTCAAGTGGATGAATAAACAAAAATTGTATTCTCATACAATGGAATGCTACTTAGCAATAAAAGAAGCAAACTCCTTCATACAGGCAAAGTAGATGAAGACCAAAACATTCTGCTCAATAAAATAAGCTAGATACAAGTATACTTATGGTATAACTCCATCTATAATATATTCTAGTCTACAGTGACAGAGAGCAGATCAGTGGTTGCTTGAGGCCAGGGTAGGATGGGAGAATTGCTGCAAAAAGGCATGAAAGAACTTTCTGGTGTGATGGAAATGTAGTTAGACATAAAATTTTAAAACCCAATGAGCTGTTCACTTAAAATGGGAGCATTTTATTCTATGTAAATTATATTTCAATAAAATTTATTCTAAAAATTTTAGCATGAATGAGAGAAGATTGATGAGGTAACTCTATAATTTATATGTAAAATAAGAAAGAAGATTCAAAAAATTCCTGAAATATAAGAATGAAGAAAGGAAGTAATATATCAATAAGGCTTTGGTATATAATCAGTACAGTAAAAAATTAAGTTGTATGAAGACTTAGTCTATGACAATGGTACTACCTTAAATTAATGAAAAAAATGAATACTTAAATTGATGTTTGAATATCTGTGAGTAAATAAATAAGGCCATTTCCACAATTTATGTTTCACTAAAACAAATGTATATATTTTATTGGGATCCAGTGGATCCAATAGATAAATACTTATATGTCTGATATAAAAATGAAACAGCACAATTATTAGAAGAAACCATGGAAAACATGCTGTTATAACAAAAAATTTTGATCTCACTCATAATATAAGACATAAAAATTGAAATTACACCAAATATGACATTTTTACCCATTCAGCGGATAAAGATCCAAAAGTTTGATAGTGACTACATTCTAGAAAATAGGGACCAATAAGCACATCCATACTTTTTTAGTATGAGTTTAAAATTTTCTTTTTACATAGAGGTATGTAACCTCTATGATAGGCAGTTTTTGTACAACTAAAGATTTCGGTCACACTGAATTGGAATAAAATAAACTTTATTCCAATATTATTCTTGTCTGTCTTTTTGTCTGAACATGCATCTCAATTATACCTCTGTTTCCCCAAGATCATTTTTTCTCCAGGGCTGCAGGTTTTATGCCAACACAGAGAAAATGAAAATATAGCATTCTAAATCACTCTTTTTGCTACTATATATGAAGATATGATTTGGCAAAGCAGTGCTCTCCAAATTTCCATGATCCAAAAACATGAAGTCTATGTCTTACAATAGCATCTTCATTTCATCTTAGGACAAAATCAAATTTTATTTCTGAGACTGGATTGGTAACTTTCAATATAAAATATGTCACATGAAAAACTTTCATATATAAATATTTCTGCTATTAAACTATGAGCAATATATATTTTATACTTGACTTACTAAACTTGCTAAAGTACCGCAGTACCACAAATTTGTGGGAGTTAAATTTGAAATAGCCTCCTGCATTATAGAATGGTATATTAAACAAGTTAACATATAAAATGCCGGGTCAACCATAAATCAAATGAACAGAAATTTGGGTGGATTTTTAAATGAGTGTTAAGCTTAGTGCAGTTCACAGTTATTCAAGAAGCAGTAGACATTAAAAATTAAACTCTTAAAAGGTCTGTTACAAAGCCTACTCTAAAACATATCATAAACCTTATTTCACACGGAACTGATTTAATAGCTCAGTCTTCAGTATAATACAGAGTCTAATAGAATTTTTATCCATTTAGGCTTCAGTCGTGGTGCAAAATATATCTAACTACCCTATTTAAAGAATGAGAAACTGTTCAGAACAAAAAAAAAAGAGTGCTTCAGGATATACACACGTGTATATTTGATACATGTGCATGTGTATATATACATGTATCTTAATGAATACCTATATAATATACACATCTATGTATTACCTATGAGTTATATTAGACAACCTTCATATCTGACTAGAAAAACTCTTTTCACTTTATAAAAATGTTCATTAAAATATGCTCCAGTGTAAATTCGGTCTCTGTGAGCTCGATGAATTGCCTATTTTGGATTCTTCACATCAGATAAGTTCATAAAGTCAAAAATAATGGTTTGAAAGGAAAAACAGTATTTAAACAGGACTTCTGTTACACTCCTTATAAATGTTGCTTTTGGTAGAATAGTTGAATTTCAGCAGCAAATGCATTTGTTTAAGAAATTTTTAATTAATGGACACAAAATAATTTTTTAAAGTTTAAAACAAAGTTTATTAGAGAAGGAAAAGAGGAGAGATAGAGACACACGCCAGAATTGGCATGGGTGAGAGAAACCACCACAAAAAGTATTTAAATGTCTTTATTTTAAAAAGAGTTGATTCCTAAGGATGGTTATTCAGAGGGTTTCAATGTACTTTGGACATGTATAATTTCCTAATCAGTTGTTAAATAAGAGGATGATAAGTCACTTGATAAATCTCCATTTCCATGGACTAAAGAATAATTTCTAACAGATGAATATGGAACACCTGGGTTTGAATTCTGGTATATTCTCTAAATCTGACCTTAGTCATTTAATGTCTCTGTTTCAGTTTATTCATCTTGTCTTGAAAGGGTTGGTAATGTGGCAATGAAATAATACCCATGAAGGAATTTTAAAAGTGGTTTTGTTTGGGGGAAAAAAATCTATTTGTTTTTATTTTCAATTTTATTTGAGCAATTCTTGTAGGAAGGTTGGCAGACTTGTTTCTTTCTTGTATTCAAGGCCTCACTGTTCTATTCTCAAACATATGCAGCCTATACTGCTTTTATCACAGGTAAAGTATACATTTAAATGTTTATATCCAAAAAAAAACTATAAGTATTTCACTTATTAATATAATTGGGCAGTAATCACACTTAATTTAATCAAAACTACTGGCTCTGAGCCAGCCATTTTAAGTTTCTCAGCTGCATATAATACATGGATATTCTAGATTTCATTTAGGTGATTTTCATTTTATAGATAATTGCCAGTGGCACTGAAAGTGGGAATAAGACATCAAATTAAGTGCCAATGCAGATGAATAAAGCAAACTTTACACCATCAAAATATCCAAGTTAATTAGAGAAAGAGCACTATAAAAACAGTCTCAGAAAACACATTTAAAGGAAGGCAGTAAATTCCCCAGTGTATGGGAGTGATGGAAAATGTGTCGATTATGTGGTGCCCATCAGCACCCCAGACATAGTTGAAACATACCTCAATATATGCTTTTCAAGAGTACACTTCTTCAAAGGCATATAAAGTTTAAACCCTTCTACATCTTGTAGTATCTTTTGTGGCTTCCTCCTCTCAGCCTCTGTCTTCTTACCTGCATCACCATAAAAACATATCCCAAAATAAGTAGCTTGAGCCTTACCAGGAGAGTTAGTAGAGAGTTGCAATTACGACTTAATTTTCCGATAGGAGATACTTGTATCTGTAGGATACAGATATTAGCATTTCAGAGAAACATTTTTATGTCACTTGCAGGAAGATTTTTTTTTAATTTTAAATTGGTACATTTGATCTATGATCTGGGAATCCTGGATGTTGGAGATAATACATTTAAACTTAAACAATATCCCATAAGCCAAGATGCTGACCAATCCTTGATTTATCCTTTTACTTTATTTTTTGTAGTGCCATTTCTTTAGTTTATATACCCTAGCTACTCGCATTTTCTCTATTTATTTTTTCTTCTATTTATAGAACTTCTTTTGTGGACAAGCTATTTATAGGAGCTTTTCCTTTCCCACTGTTGATCATTCAAGGCTCTGGTCCAGGGTCTCCTCTCTTTCTATGTAATCTTCTGCATAATCCATGAATCTAGTCTCAATGCTACAGTTAAAATTACAAGCCAATGACCCTCAAAGTTATATACTTAGTCTAGAGTTCTCTCATGAGCTATATTCTATAGACCCAAAAATATTCCATAGCCAATTGCGTATCTTACCTTGAAATTCCCCAGACCCTCAAGCTTGTCACATAAATAAGAAAACCTATTTATCTCTACTTTGGTCAAATTTCTCCTTCCTAGCATTCACTACCTCAGTGAATGGTGTTATTCTTCTTCCAGGTGCCCAAGTTGGAACACTGAACAACTTTCCTGATACCTTTTTCATTCTCACTTCTATATATAATCTCCAGACTTTGGTAGTTTTATCTACTACACAACTCTCAAATTAATTCTCAGTTCTCTATCCTTACTCCTACTGCCTTATATCAGGTCTCCACTAATTTTTGTCTAGATCATTTCAAAGCCTCTCAATCACATTCTGCTTGCAATTGTATTGCCCTTCTAAGTGTGCCTCTGCAAAGCTACCATTGTCTTTTAACACTATATAACTAGTTATGTCAGTTTACTATTTTAAACACTTCCATGGTTGTTTAATTGCCTTAAGATTAAAAGTCAAACTCAGTAATACAACATAATACAAGATCTGGTCCCAGTCCACATTTCTCTATTGCCCACTTTGTATTATAACTATAAAAGTACTATGTTTACAATTCTAGGAAATTGCCCTGCTCTTAATCACGCATCTCTCTGGATAAACTTTGACTACCGCCTGTAGCGTTCTTGGCCTCTTTCTGTACTTGCTCAGTTCCTACCAGCCTCTAACAATTTCATTCAAAAGTCACTTTCTCTACAAAGTAGTTCACGACCTTCTATTTATCGCAAGACTTAGATTAGATGTCCTTCCTCTGAGCTCCTATATTATGAAGCTCTATATTCAGTTCTCTCCAGTTTCAGCATTTACTAAGAACTGAATACATGTGCCAGCACTTGGGCTAAAAGCTGGAGATATACAAAGATAAAGACACACAAACTCTTCCTTCTGTGAAGCACTAGGTCTACTCTAGCTCCCTTCTCATACTCTGTGATGTTTGGTTACATGCCTCTTCATTTTACTCTGAGTTTCTTGAGGCCAGGACATTTTTTTTTAATCTCCAAATAGTTTTACCCATATTTGGAAGATACTTTAATGGGCCTCAAAATTTCTTGTAGCATTTAGAAACTCAGCATGCCTATCTGCAAATGGGAAGAGATATTATCTATACATTTGTGGTAAAAATCTTTTCTGACAAGAAATTTCTATCTCCCTTCTCCGCACATCTGTGAGCATTTTGGCAGAAGCCTAAGTTGTATCCAAGCATTATTTATGTAATGCCTCCTCTCAGGTCCTTAGCTCTGACAGAACACTCAACTTGGTTTTCTTATTTTGCATTCCAGTTGCTTTAATAGACATCCTAGAGTTTTTCTTATTAGCCCTCATTGGTACAACTATGACAGCTGCAAACCATTAGTTGTCAGACTTGCTGGAGGCCTGCACAGTACTGTACCATGATAGCATGATTAATCCAATTCATGCAACAACCATAATCCTGAATTTCTGATGGGGCTTTTAATAGAGATGGTTGGGGTAGAAAGTATCTCAGCGATACTAAAACTCCCTTTTTCTCCCAATCGATGCCAGAGTGAATTTGAGAAAGCATTTTTTTTTTTAGTTCTTAACAACCAAAAAGAAAAATACACATTTTGTATTTCTTGCTTGATGAGGTAAATTGTAGATACTCTTTGGAAAAGTCTTGCATGAAACAGTTCTCCAGGCAACCCCCTCAGGTCCCCTCCCACTGTGGAGATTTTCTGTCCTCTCAATAAATCTTTCTTTCAAAAAAAAATTTAAAATTTAAACAATTAAAAAACAGTTCTCCAAGATTTATATCTGTCATTAGTTATGTTAATTGTCTGTACATGGAAAATGGGGTGTGGGTTGGGAAACATCTATGCACATCCCACAAATGGCTTCCAGCTGTTTTGATGATGGTTCCTTTTCTCACCAAAGAGATGAATGTCAGTCACATACTTATGCAACAGTGTCCATGAGATTCTGGGATCTTGTCTAAAGGTAGAGTGTTTCCAAAGGAACTATGAAGAATGGACAAAAGCTTGAGGAATTCACTGCTGTGTTATGTTTTAGAAATTGAAAAGAAAAAAAAAAAGGAAAGAAGACAGACAAAAAAGAAACAAAATACATTTTTATACATTATTTCAGTACATATTGGCTACTCAAATAATTAATTAAAACACAAAATAGAGAAGACATTTCCAATCAATTTACGTCCCTCTCCTATGACTCCACATTTCCAGGATGATGAAGGGAAAAGCAAATATTCCCACACAAAGTGACAGTGTGGTGCTACATCTGGTTACTAAATTTCTCAAGAATATTTATTTACTATTCATAAATTTGTTCAGTAAATTCTTTTTATGTGACTACTTAGTGATTACATTTTGTGTGGTATTGAGAACCCAAAAGTATTAAAAATGAACATCTCCCCATGTCCTCAATGAACTTATAATGTAGATGAGAGATCAGCATTAAATGTTTTCCTTCACAAACATATGATTATAGTAAATTATAAAGAGTATGAAGTGAAAAAGCTGAGTGTAAGAACACAACACGTTAAGCAGCCTTCTGCCCACCTCCAACCCCAACACAGACATGCTGAGGAGTGGTCCTCGAACTAGCATAGACTAACAACTTCATAGCCCCAGCATGGGCAGGAGAGCCCACTGGTTTACTTGAGTCAAGGTCCATTGTTGTGTTGTCCAGGAAGTGTAGGGGGAGTACCCTGCTGTTTGTCAGCCAGGAATGCCCACTACCCATGATTGACTGCTGTCTGAAAAGCTCTGCTTTGGGTCTGTCAAAGGAAATGTAATATTTGCTGCAAGACAGGAAGCTTGAAACATGCTCTTCCAGCTTCCCAAGACTCCTTTCATACTGTCCACAACAACAAAGATAACTTCCTTTCTACATCAGTTTCTAGTTCTAAATTCATCCACACACGTCAGTCAGCATGAGTCTCACAGCTACCCACAGAGACATAGTTTAGTGTTCTCATTTACAACATAAGGGAATCAGAAAGGTTAAGTGCCTTGCTCAAGGTCACACAGCAAACACACTGTGGCACTGTGATTCAAATACAGCTCTCCTGAATCAAGAGCAGGAGCGCTTTCCATCATGCCCTGGTGCTTACTCTCTAAGACATTCATCATTGCAATTTCTTGGATGATTGTTTACATCCTAATTTTAGTTGCCATCTGGTTTTTGAGCATCTCGGGAAAAATTCTAGTCTTTCTGGAACTTAACTGTGGCAAGAAGAATGTGAGTCACAAGGAACAGATATGCAAAAAGTGACTTTTAGAAGGAAAAGGAGGCCATGTGTGGTGGTTCACCCCTGGAATTCCAGCACTCTAAGAGATTGAGTTGGGAGGATCACTTGAGACCAGGAGTTTGAGACCAGCCTGGTCAACAGAGCAAGACCCCATATCTACCAGAGAGAGAGAGAGAGAGAGAGAGAGAGAGAGAGAAATTCAAATGGCCAGTGTTGCTCTCTTTTTGAGAAGACCAGGAAACTGAAAATAGGATCTTGAATAACAAATTCATGGGAAGCAATATGTTGATTAAGAAAAAGATACGAGAAACAGTTTTGTTAAGATATGGAAGTCTCTCTCCAAGTGGCAGATCTCATTTTAGGATATTGAGTGTTTAACACTTCAGGAAGGTAGATTATTGTATCATTGTGAAATAAAAAAAATCCTAGAGAAAGCTATCCTCTTTTGAGGGAGATTTTTTTTTTCTTTTTCTTTTGGTAGCCCTTACAAGGACCAGAGTTGAGGCATTAAGTCAACAGTCACAATTGGCTTTTGCTCCCTGCCCGGCAGGACAATAAGAAGAGCGGTGTGTTAGACGTGAAAAAAGTTACTTAGAAGCAAGTATGTGTTACCTTAAACTATTCCAGCCTGCTCTTGGACTCAGCCTTTTTTTTTTCTTTAATTATTTTTTGCTTTTTTCTTTCTGGTCACATTATGTGCATAAGGTGCTTTGTTTACTAAATTAGTAGGTATAGGTATAGATATACATAGATATAGATACGGATGATATATAGATATAGATTTTTTTAAAAGGAACACAGTAATTCTCAAATCAAACCAGTATGCAATTATATTCTCAGCGTGGAATGTTTCAATGTCTAGGAAGTAAGGTGAACTTGGAAACTCAGTGTATTCTTATCTATGTTTCCGGCTTGTCAGTAGCATAATGCAAAGTGCAGGATCCAAACTCAGGCTGCCTGGTGTTGAATCTTGGCTCTACCATTCATCACCTGAATGTCTGCAGGGAAGGTATTTAACTTCTATTACCTCATTTATAAAATGAGAACAAAAAAGACGTTTTTTCTTCCCTTCTCTTTTCCCTCTCCTTCTTTGTCTTATCCGTTCTGTTTCACTGCCTCTCTTTCTTCCCACCTCCCTTCTACTTCCCACCTGACATCACACCACCTTTTTTTTTCTTTCCTATTGAGGCATTCCCCAGTGGGAAATCTTCTTGCCATGGAGGCAAAAGATGCCAGATATCCATCAATTGCCTGCAGAGACTTTGCCTCTGGAGGGCATAATGCACACCTGTGAGGGATGGATGAAGACAAGGGACAAGTGTGGGGCACCCCAGAGACCACATCAGCTTTAGCTACACTGCTCCATCCCCATGGCCTCAGATCCCTAGCCCATCCCTCAGCATGCCTGTGGACTCTGCTAGCTTCATCCAAGAAATTTCTAAATTAACCAAAGTCAGGTTCTATTGTTTTTCTCTAAGCCTGCAGCCAGATGAAAGGGGAAGAATAATACAGTTGCAAGGACTAAAAAGGAAAGTGCAGATTTGGCATTTAATATACCACTGGCATATAATAAGCACTGAAAAAATATTAGCCACTATAATTATTATTTAAACATTATAGTTTATCTTATTATATGTAAAAGAAATGCAAAGTTGTTTTCCTCTGGGTATAATTTAAAATATGTTTCTAATTAAAAGGAAACGAATGGTTAAGTATAAGAATTCTTGAAAATATAGAAAATTACAAGAAAAAAATGGAAATCTTATTCTTCTTAACTAAATAATAAATGTGTGTTAATGAGGAGAGAAGCCACTTGAATCTCCCTTCAAGAAAGAACTCACAGTGCAGCTGCAAGGGGTGTAGCGGAATGACAGCTTCCAGATATGAATACCTTGGGGATCCTCCTCAGCTTTTGAGCTGAGGTTGGGCTCTTCTCAAGCAGTGTCAGCCAATGTCTGAGCCTGAGCATGGTGGAGGTACCAGGGGCTGGCCAATCCCACCAAATAAAGATCTCTAGTGAGCAGTCTTATTTCAGAGCACCCTGTTGAGTTGGCTGAGACTGTGTCCATCTGTTTTGTGAATACCTCCTGCCTAATCCTGCTCTCTCTTCTTTCCTTTATAGGTATCAGACCTGCAGAGTTGTCCGAAGGTTGTTTCTGTCCAATTCTTTTCCTCTTCTTTTTATTTCTCACAGGTATTATGCCTCCAGCAAAGTACCTAAACTTCTCATTACATAATAATATCTACTTCCAGAAGACCCACCTACCATGAAAGTATATTTGCTTTCAGTCTTTTTTTCTTAAGGTCTGTATTTGTGTATGTGCATGTGTATTACTTTTGTTACAGAATTGAGCTCATGTAGTAGACCTAATTTCATATAATTTTTATTTTTGCTTCTTCACATTAAATATCAGAGGGTATTCATGGCATCAAAATATTTCTAAAGACCAGTGATTGTTTTATTTACTTGTATACATTATCTCACTTAATTATCACAACATCAATGCAAAATTTGTACTATGAATTTGTACTATAGATGAGGAAACTGAAGTTCAGAGGAGCCAAATAACTTACCTGCAGAAACAAAGTGAGAAGACTGGGAGTAGAATCCTGACTCCATGGCACCTCCTTAGCATAGCCCTAGCAAACAAATTCAGGAGATGAGGCTGAAAAGGCAGGAAAGGATTTGACTGGGGAGACCCTTGCATGTTATGTTCCGGAGTTCAAGCTTTATTCAAAATGCAAAAGAGAACTACCAGAAGACTTAAATCAAGGAAAGATAAGATAAAATTCATGTTTTAGTAATGTTTAACCTTTTTACTCAGTGGTTCCATTCTGTCTCATTCTCCCATGCTGAAAGTAAGTGAGACTTAAGGGAGAAGGAAAGCTACTACTAGGTGGTTGGTTCCTAAGCATCTGATTTCAGGCTGCATTCTCTGGCAACTCCATCGCTGATTCGTCCTTATTTCCAACACTTTTCCCCCCAAGAGTAACCGCTAAGTCCATAACACAGACTTCCTTCCAGACCACAGAGTCCCGTATGCCTCACCAAATCTCGTCATAATTTTAGATCCAGCATGATGTTTAGAGAACTTTGGAAAGACTTAGAGAAGTTACACATGAAGGTGTTTGTAATAAAGGCCATCACTGAGCCTAGACTGGGATTCAAACTCATCTGAGCATAGTTAAAAATGTTGATTATGCCTGTGTGGTATCCTGGGGAACAAATAGGTAAGAAACAGTGATCTATGCTGTCGATCTCCTTGGATGGGTACTGGGTTAATGGCAGAGAAGCTGAAGAAACTGGGTTCATGAGGTTCTGGTGTCAGGTGCAGAGTGACTGCATGTGACAAGGTGGTTAGCATTGATCTGCTCTTGGTTTCACATATACGTAGCACAGGCCCTGTAAGGGAGTTTTACTGTTTGTGAAGCATTAGGAGATAATATTGGCATGAAAATGAGAGCTATCACAGGAGGTAGATAGACAATAAGAGAACCATCTGTTGACACATGAATTGTCCTCCCCTTCTATCTTGACCGCAGAGGCCCCCACCATGACACTTCTGGTAGTGATAGAGCAAGGGCTAAGCATGGAATAGGTTTCTAAGAGCCAATGAGCTGGTACAGCTTGAGGAAACATGGTTGTACTAGGCAAAAGATCACTCAGATAATCAATGAGTGCTATTCACCAGTTTTTACTGCCACTCCATATTGTTCCTTGTTTAGTGTGTCAGTGCTCGTATAGCATGTTGTACATCAAACAATTACATTTCTTTTCTGACTTCTGGTGGGAAATAAAGATAGACGGTAAGATTGTTTTTACCTTTTGTACATAACTCAACTTCCCCATATATCTTCTTTACTTTTCTGCCTTTATAAAATGATTTGGTAATTAGTAATAGCTTTATTTTTATAATTATGACAAAATGGGAACAAGGTGTTGCTGTTTTTTCGTAAAAATCCCCATGGCATTTGGTAATATTCTACTCAAAAAAAGGCAGTAAAAATTCATTGCTACACTCAAATACACTTGGGCAGAATATTCAACAGACACATTAATTGAATAGAGTAGGTTCTCTTTACAGTGGTAGGGAAAAAGAATGGTAAGGCAGGAAGGAATCTCTTACAGCTAAAAAGTAAAGGCCTAAACTTTTTTTTTTCAAAATTGCAAGCCATCGGCTTATGTTTTTGGCTTCCTGTAGCTGAATCCATAGACTCTTTCTAACGACAAGACTGCACTAGTTCCTGAAATTCACCATAGCTGAGTTTGAGAATATATCTGCAAGTTTAGCTCCACTATGCAATTAGCCTTGGTAATGATGTGGCAAATTGTATTTTCCAAAAATGATCATGGCAATATTTATGGTCTCACATGTTCTTCTAGAATCTTACTACTCTTCTACCAAGTGCTAGAGTCTGTTTCCCTTCTCCTTAAAACTGGTCCCCTGTGTGGAATAAGTAGAATGCAGCAGAAGTAACTGTGTGACGTCCATACTTCCTCCCTCTGGCTCTCTGTTTTAATATGCTCACCCTTGGGAACAAGCAGCTGTGTTGCAAGATAGCCCAGGCCTCATAGAGAGACCATGCCTAGGTGTTCCAGCATACTGTCCCCGCTAATGTCCTCAGTGATTGCATCAACCACCAGACATGTGAGTGAACAAGTCTTCAGAGGGCTCCAGTCATCAGCCTTCAAGCTGACACTGAGTAGAACAGAGTTGTCTCTGCTAGGCCCTGCTCAAATTGTAGATGCATGAACAAACAAGGGTTATTGTTTGGGAGTGGCTGCTATTCAGCCATAGGAACTAGAACAACATGTAGTTGCCAACATGGTATGTTTTTCATTGTTCTAGGGATGAGTATGCACTGTTCGGGTACCAACAACATTGTGACAGCATTTTGTAGCTATCTCTTAGGTTGAAATTACATTGGGGGAAAGGTCAAAGGCTGTGGAATCAAACACACCTGGGGAATCAGAAAAATCAGATCTCAGCATTGCACCACTACCAGCAGGATGGTTGCTGTCTAATTACTGATGCTCATTGTAAGAAGGGGCTATTTTATTTACCTAAGTTGTTGGAAGCCTTTGAAGCACTTAATATAAACTGGCATCACACACTCTCTTAAAAACTAGATCGCTGAAGCAATGAAGTTCAATTTTTTAGGAATAAGAAACATTTTGTGGAGTGGGTTATTAAAAATAATAGTGGGAGGAACCTTTTTCACTTTTACCCTTTGATTCCTGAACCTGTAGTATTTTGGCTATAGGATTCAAAAGCACCATTCTGACTCTTAGTCTTAGCCTCATCTTCTCAGGAACCTCCATGCCATGAGAGCCAACTGGAGGAAGAATTGAATACACAGGCTGAAGTACAAAAGAAGAAAGATGAGGCAGAGTTCTAAGTGAACCAGTTGTTTGTGGACCTGTGGAGGCCATAGGAGCAGAAACATGGAATGCCAGAAGTTCAGGATGTTGGTACAAGTTGTTGGACTTCATGCTGCCTAATTTTTCTCTTAATAGATCTAGAACTTCTTTGCCATCAATCACCAAAACCACCTCTGAGAGACCCAGCTTGTTCATACCAAAACTGTCCCTATCTGTCCTTTGTCCTGGACCTATGACATTCTGAACTAGTTCTGTGTTGAGTTGTGGTCCAGTGTAACAAATGTACAATAAATCATCTCTTCTGCTGTTTTGGCTGGAAAATAATTTTAAAAGTATTGTACTGTAATCATTGGTACAGCACATATATACTACTTCCACTTAATAACAGTGTCGATATCTACATGCTGCATTATGATTTGTGGTTGATAGATTATGCTTGGGTAGATTGGGTATCAGTCAGTTCATGATGAGGTATCTCAGGTTATACGATCACCTGGTATCCCACGATCAGATAATCAATCTGGGCTCAGTAGAAAGCAGGAGCCAGAGGTTTACACAACATGTCTCTTTGTCACAGACTTCTGCACCATTTTGTCAGTTGGGTCAAAAGCCATAAGTGGTAGAGTAGTTTGCACTGCCACGCAGAGCTAATGCGGACCTTGTTTTGCTCCAGGCCTTCCCCCCAAACTGTCAGTTGTTTGGCAAATGAGTAAGAACAGCACCCTCAAAATTGGTATATGCTATTTCCATAATTAAAAGAGATTATTGTGCCTCTTTCTTAATGATAGGCAACTTGTCTTTCACTTTGAAAAATGATCTCCCAACTAGTCCCAGATACCAGAACCCTTAGAAACTTTTCCAAAGAGACAGACTGCTGAAGTTTCATTGTGTTCACACCCACCCTCTAGCACATCTTTGTCTTATTAAGGCTTCTAGGATACTTGCAATATGCTGCTCTTCAGGTCCAGTTAGTATAACAAATGACCTGCAGGATGTCAAGAGGACCAGAGTTATCCACACTCCATTATGACCAAGGGGAGGAGAGTTGATATGGCCTTTTTCCTGCCAGGTGAAACAAACTGCTTCCTCTAGTCTTTGATGTTAATATAGAGGGGGGGAAAAAAAGCACTTAACTTAGTATGCGTATCAGCTGTCAAGGGCTGTGTTTATTTGCTTAAGTAAATATGCTGCATCTGGAACAGCAGCTGTAAATTTAAATCACTACCTAATTGAATTTACTATTCTCCATAGTCATCCTCTATAATTCATTTGCCAAACAGGGCAGTTAAATGAGGATGCAATAAGAATCATCATCCCTTCAGCTCATCTTTCATGAGGGCATAATTCCCTGTTGTAATCCCATAGATAAAGCAATGGCTGTATCTTACATGCCGACAGAAAGAAAAATTCTCAGGGCTTCTACAGAAAAACAAACAAACAAACAAAAAAATACCCTCATTCTGCAGATCAGAGAACCAAAGTAATGATTTTGCCATTTGCTCAGTGTGTCTGTTCCAACTCTGCATTTAAGAACTAAAGAAATGACTACAGGATGATTAGGCAGAACCCCTGGGTCCATCCTCTGTGATATAGACTAATCTAGCCAAACTCCATTTAACAGCCTATCTCTATAAGTTCTCACTAAGACCCTTGGAATCTATTCCAACACATATTTCCCAGGTTTCTGCCATTATGAATGAACATTTCCCTACTTTTCAGTTCAATCTTAGCTCTATCCTGGCTAGAATTTGTTTTCTTCTAGAACTTCCTGTACTGTGACTCTGGTTGTGGGTCTAGATGTAATTAGGTGTAGTGGGGTGGATCTAGGAGAGAATCAGCATCTTTCAAGGCAGCTGTTTCAGTGAATCCTCAAGCAATTTAGTTTATTTAATACAGGAGGAAGAATTGTTTTCTACTGGCAAAGATGCTCAGGAAATTGAGGAGTTCATACTTTTCAGATTTTACCCAAGTACTCCATTCCAATTCTTTTTTTTTTTTTTTCAGTCAGAATCTCACTCTGCTGCCCAGGTTGGAGTGCAGTGGCATGCTCACAGCCACCCCACATCAACCTGCTGGGCTTAGGCAATCATTCTGCCTCAGCCTTCCAAGTAGCGGGAATCACAGGCGCACACTACCATGCCTATCTAATTTTTTTTTTTTTTGATATATTGTAAAGATGAGATCTCACCAAGTTGCCCAGGCTGTTCTCGAACCCAGTGAGGATTGGCTCAAGCAATCCTCTCACCTAGGCCTCCTAAAGTGCTGGGATTACAGGTTTGAGCCACCACACCCGGTCTCCATTCCAATTCTAAAGGTCTCTCTCCATTCCAATTACATTTCTAATGTTCACATGAGAAACTTTGAAAATGTGCAAATACTAGTTATAATCTACGAACTATAGAAACAAATTCCAACTCTGTTTTTCAACTTTCAGTCTTTGTTAATGCCATTTACGGCCATACGACACTGAATGTGCCTGATCTCGTCTGATCTCAGTAGTCTTGCTGTTACTGAAAGTTTTGAGCCTTGAACTTGTTATTTTATTTATGTAAGCTCTCGGATGCAGTCAGAACTAGCCAAATCATTTTACCATCATGATACCATCATTACCACTGTAATGGGGTCAGCGTTCAATTGGCTTTTCAAGCCTTGTCCTCTATAGGCACTCTTTCCTAGGTTTCAACAAAGAATGCATTAAGTAATTGTGAAAATAAAGCATGCCAGGGGTTATCAGTATCATAATCTCCATTAGTAATGAGTTTATCATTTTGTTCAAGCTCAGTTGGATTCTTATTTTGATTATTTTCATAGGATATGTCTACTGTTACCAAGTATCATTCAAGATATATACAGGAAAACAAAAAACATATTAAGTATTTCAAGCAGTTAGAATTTAATACAGGAAACTGTTAAAATGTATGAAAGGGGCAGAAACAGCAGAAAGAAAAGATGTCACCCTGAAATCAGAAAATTGCTATCATCTTCAAAATGGAGCCCATCTCCAGGAACTTTCTAACATGCAGAGATGAGAACTTCCAAAGGGTGCTGGCCTTGCCAGAACTAGAATCCATGAAGAGTTGGTTTGCCAGGGTAAATGCACAGCCATCTGGTCTCCACTACTTTTACAACAACCACCAGCTATTATAGTAACCGCCAATGCATTCAGAACCAGAATCAGAATTGTTTTTTCTTCTTCCCATTTTCAGATCTCTTATCAGTGTTTTCTTTTTGGCAAAATTTAACAAGAAGACAGCTGCCAAAAGAGTCTGGTAATCACAGTTTTCAGAGTCTCCATTCCATTAATTCAAAGCAGAGTAGAAAAGATTCGGTGTAAAGTTGGTAGAAAACAGATAACCAAGATGACTGGGTGGAAAGATAGATTCTGAAATATGGTGATATTGAGGAGTTGCTTTAACCCCTGGGATATTCTGTTTCATGGAAAATAAAATAAAATTTCCATTTATTTAAACAACTCTTTTTTGTATTCTCTTGGAGTTCAGCTGATTTCCATCTCTGCCTGAAAAAGACTTTGGTAAAGAGAATTAGCATGTTGCAATATGGAATTTACATAGTAGGACCATGGGAGGGAGGATTCACATATTGCAGACTGGAAAACTGGTGACTATTATAGGGTGGTGGAACATTTGGTCAGTTTTCACCTGCTGTTCCTTGGAAAACAAGTCATGTACCTATTAAGGCTTCCCTATTCAGGGAAATTACAGGAAATTCAGATTTTTGTGGCAGGGGGTATACCGATTATTTCTTGTTGTTTCCAGCAAGAATGTCTTAATAAAGAAACATGAACTTAAACTGGACCTCACTTGAGTTGATCAACATGACAGGAAAAAGCATACAAGCAAGAAAAATAGAATAATAAGCCTTGAGTGCTGCCAATACATTTTCTTTAAGTCCTTTATTAATTCACTCTTCACTCCCTCATCCTCCTAATAGACAATTTCATATTTTCTTCTTTTTCTTGGACTTCCGATACTTCTGCTCCCTATTTCAACCTCACTTGGTATAAATTCCTTGATAAAATCCACGAGAAAATAAAAGCAATCAGAGGAGAATATCAACATGCTTCTGTTGCCAAATCTCCCAGTGATCGGCCTTTCTTTACTTTTTAATTCACTGAAAGAAAACAGCACATAATGTATCTCTAAAGTAGCATGCTTATATTTACCTTCTAAATTGATATATATATAATATTTATGTATATATATGTGGGATACATGTGATATTTTGAATGCACGGATTGTATAATGATCAAGTCAGGGTATTTAGGACATTCATCACCTCAAGCATTTAGTTAGCATTTCAGTGTGTTAGGAACATTTCAAGTCCTCATGTCAAGCTATTTTGAAATATATAATATAGTATTGTTAATTATAGTCACCCTGCACTGCCATCAAACATTATAACTTATTCCTTCTATCTTTTCTTCTTCCATAAGGCCTAATGTCAAACCCTCCAGTGGGCAACTCAATCTCATATCCTCTTGCCACTGTCACTTTTTATCTACATCACCAATTTTTAACCTTTCTTCTCGGTCATTCCCAAAGTCATACAAACATGCTCTAATACTCTACACTTTAATATAACTCTGCCTTGAATCTACATTCTACCCAGCTGCTATACATTTCTGCTTCTTTTTTTTTTTTTTTTGAGTTGGAGTCTCACTCAGTCGCCTAGACTGGAGTGCAGTGGCCGCTCCCAGCCACCGCAGCCTCGACCTGCTGGGCTCCGGCGATCCTTCCGCCTCAGCCTTCCAAGTAGCTGCAATTACAGGCATGCGCTACCACGCCCGGTTGATTTTTTGATTTATTGTAGAGATGAGGTCTCGCTGCCCAGGCGGGTCTCGAACCCGCAGGCTAAGGCAATCCACTCACCTCAGCCTCCCAAAGGTGCAGGATTACAGGCTGAGCCACCAAGGATGCCGAACAGGCTGGGAAGCTATGCAGGGTCGCTCCTGGTGAGCCCTTGGATGGGAGACCTGCCGCTCAGGGAATGGCGCCATCTGCTACTTTTTTATAGTAAAACTCTAGAGTTGCTGTCTGAATCTCATCTCCTCCCCTTATTTCTTGAATCACTCCTTAGGAGGCCTTCATCACCACCTCCATCCCCCAAAGAATTTGTCAATTTTTCTACAACTTCTAAAGCCTCATCTTCTTCAGTCTTTCTGTGCTTGGACTCCAGAATATCATTTTCTTTTTCCTTTAAATAGCACCCTGTGTCTTAGTAATCACCTAAAACTTACTTGTCCCAGACCTCTAAGAACTTGTGTTCTTTAAGTCTTAGACTCACACATCTCTTCCTTACAGTTCTTAACTTTTAGATGATTTCATTAAGTTCCACAGATTTTAATATCATCACATTGGTGAACATTCCAAAGTTTCTATTCTAGTATCAATTTCTCAAATATATAAAACTGGCTACTTGATAGTACATATCCACTACACTTTATTAAGACTCTGAAAGTTAACTTGTCTTCAGCTGAACTCTTCATTCAGCTCGATCCTGCTTCTCCCTAATATTTCTAGTCTCAGACAATGAAAAGAGTTTTATTCTAGTCATTCAGCCAAAATCCTTGACTTCACTCTTTTACTTTCTCTTTCACTCATACTCTATATTGCAACTTCAAGCACATAGTATATTCTCCATCTTCTAAATAGTTCCAGAATCTGGTCAAGTGTTTTCAATCCTGCTGCTACCACCTGTTTCAAGATACCACCGTTTCTTGCCTGACTACTGAAATATTCTATATGTTTTTTGTTTCCATGTAAGTTCTTCATTTCTCTCTTGAAAATCATATAGGCCAAAAGATACAGACCAAAAGTTGACACACAAATTAATGAGATAAGAGTCCATAAATAGACCCACAAAAATAAAGTCAATTAATTTTTCATAAAGATGCTAAAACAATTCATTAGATGACAATCATTTTAACATATGGTGTTAAAATAACTAGACATCTATGAACAACAGCAAAATCACAATCTAGATTTTGACTTGATATGAAACTAACTCAAAATGGATTACAGATGCTAATGCAAAGGTAAAACTATGACACTTTTAGAAGAAAATTTGTAAACTTGAATAAGAATGGTTAGACATCACAACAGAAACAAACATAACCCATAAAAGAAAAAAAATGATAAATCATTAAAACTTAAAAATTTTGTTCTGAAAAAAACAGTTTAGTAGTATTAAAAAAAACCCACAACAGAGAAAACAATTGCAAATTATATATCTGACACACAATTTTTACCTAGAATATCTAAAGTACTCTCAAAATGTACTAAACAAACATTTCATTAAAAATAGACAGATGGAGATGTCTTTAAAAATTTTTTTCCAAAAAACTTAACTCGAGTTTTTTACTTTCTTTTTTTTTTTTTTGTCTGGAAATGAATCTGATGTTCCCATAGATACAAGGGCATTTGAAGAGGATATTTTAATTAATCACATTGCCAACCTGAAGGTGCATAAAACGAGTATTTTCCTGCTATATAAAACTAGTATTATGTTGATAAAAAAGTGTCCATGACCTTTCACACTTTTATATATTTTTGCCTTGTAGTACATAATAATATATGATATAAACATTTTTGTAATGATGCTGGGATGTGGAAATTAAGCAACACACTCTTGGGTGATCAATGTGTCAAAGAAGAGGAAAACAAAAACAAAATAACATTAGCACAAACAAAAATGAAAGTATACCACACACAACTCACACAATGCAGCAAAATCCATACTAAAAAGGACTTTCGTAACAAAAAGCTCCTACATTTATAAAAAGGAAAGATCTCAAGTAAGCAATCTAATTTTACATGTCAGGTTAGCAGAATAAAAGAAACAACAGAGATTAAAACTGAAATAAATAAAATAGAGACTATGAAAATCAATGAAACGTATAGTTTTTAAAAACCATATAAGCAAAATTGACACATCCTTGGCTCAACTAAGAATAAAAAAGGTTCAAATAAATAAAATCAGAATAAAAGGAGACATTACAACAGATGCCATCGAAATTTTTTAAAAAGCGTAAGAGATGTAAGAGATGATATGAACAATTATATGGCAATAAACTGGGCAATCTAAAAAAATGAAATTTTGAGAAATACAATTTATCAATAATAAATCATAAATAAACAGATTGTCTGAAGAGAGCACTAACTAGTATGGATATTGAATCAGTAACCAAAAACCTCCCAATAAAGAAAAGCCCAGGACAAAGACAACATTGTTGATGAATTTTGTAAAATATTTAAAGGACTAATACTAATCCTTCTCAAACTCCTCAAAAAACTTGAAGGGGAGGGAATACTTCCAAACTCATTTTATAAGGCCAACATTAGCCAAATGCCAATGCCAAAGGAATATGACATAAGAAAAGACAATTACAGGCCAATATCCCTGACAAATATAGATGAAAAATTCCCAGCAAAATGCTACCAAACAAAATTCAGCAGTACATTAAAAGGATTATACATCATTACTTATCAAAATTTATCCCTGGATGCAAGAGTGATTCAACATACACAACATAACGTAATACAGGAACAGAACAAATCATTAAAATCACATGATCATCACTGTAGATGCAGAAGTGTTTGACAAAATTTAGCATTCTTTCATGATAAAAAAAAGTTTGACAAACTAGAAATAGAAGCAAATTACTTCAACATATAAAAGCCATATTTGAAAAACCCATAACTGGGAGGGCTTGGTAGCTCAGCCTGTAATCCCACGCTTTGGGAGGCCGAGCGGAGGGAATTGCCTGAGCCCGCGGGTTCGAGACCCACCTGGACAACTTGGCGAGACCTCATCTCTACAATAAATCAAAAAAATCAGCCAAGTGTGATAGCGCGCCTGTAATTCCGGCTAATTGGAAGGCTGAGGCGGAAGGATCATCGGAGCAGAGCAGGTCGAGGCCACTGCACTCCAGTCTGGGCGACAGAGTGAGACTCCAACTCAAAAAAAAAAAAACAACCCATAACTAATATAATAATCAACAGCAAAAAACAGTTGTTTTCTCTAATATGAGAAACAACACAAGAATGCCCTCTCTTGCCACTTCCATGCAACATAATATTGAAAGTCCTAGCTCGAAGAATGAGATAAGATGAAGAAAAAAAGGCATCCAAATCAATAAAAAAGATATAAAATGATTTGTTTGCAGATGACATGATCTTATATTTATAGAACCCTACACATTCTATTAAAAAGCGGTTGAACTAAAAAAATAAATTCAGTAAAGTAGCAGATTACAAAATCAACATACCCAAATCAGTTGCAATTCTATATGCCAACAACAAACTATCTGTAAAGGAAATGAGAAAAAAATCTCACTTACAATAGCACCAAAAAAAAAAAAAAAAAACAACTTAGGAATAAACCTAAGGTGATAAAAGACTTGTATGCTAAAAACTACAAAACATACATGAAAGAAATTAAACAAGACACAAATGAAAAGATATCCTGTATTTGGATCATAAGACTTAATTTGTTAAAATGTTTGTGCTTACCAAATAGATTTTCCAGTTCAAAGCAATACCCATCAAAACTCCAATGGCATTTTTTTGCATAAACAGAAAAAATGATTCTAAAATTTATATGGAACCACAAAAACCATAAATAGCTAAACTAAGCTTGAGAAACAAGAACAAAACTTGTGGCATCATATTTCCTGAATTTAAAAAATGCTACAAAGCTATAGTAAATAAAACATCATGGTACTGGAATAAAACAGAAACATAGACCAATGGAACAGAATAGAAAGCCCAGAAATAAATCCAAGCATATATGGTCAGCCAATCTTTAATAAGACTGTAACGACTACACAATGGAGAAAGAATAATCTCTTCAACAAATATACATGATGGAGTATTATGCAGCCATAAAGAGAAACAAAATCATGAACTTAGTAGCAAATTGTTTGGAGTGATCGATCACAGAAACAAAGAACTGAATACCACATGTTCTCACTCATAGTGGGACCTGAACATTAATCACAATAGCACAAAGGTGGGATAGCAGTTGCTAGGTACTGCCAGGAGAGGGATTGCCAGGGGGGCATGTGGTAACACAAAGCATACCTGGTCTCAAACCAGGAAGTAACACAAAGGGTACCTGGTCCCAAACCAGGAAGTGAGGACCAGCAGGAGGCCCAAACTGCACCTGCTTGCAGCCTAGTTGTGTAGTTAATCCTTATCTGTACCCCACAACTCTTTAATAAAATAAAATAAAATTAAATTAAAAAATAACATGGTGCCAGGTACCCATGTACAGAAGAGTAAAATTAGACCCTTATCCCACACCAACTCAAAATGTATTAAAGACTTAAATGTAAGAGGAAAACAGTGAAATTTCTGGAAGAAACAAAGGGAGGAAGCTCCTTGTCATTGGTCTTGGCAATGATTTTGTGGATATGACAGCAAAAGCAAAAGCAACAAAATCAAAAACAGACAAATCTGATTACATCAGACCAAAAACCTTCTGCACCATCAAGAAAATAATTAGAGTGCAAGACAATCAAAGAAATGGGAGAAAATATTTGCAAGTCAAATATCCAATAAGGATTAATCTTCAAAATATATAAAGAACTTCCATAACTCACTAGGAAAAAACAAACAAAAAACTAGCAGCCCAATTGAAAAAAGGGCAAAAGATTAGAATAGACATTTTTCTTAAGAAGAGAGACAAGTATACAAATTGCCAACAAGCATATGAAAAAAAAATGCTCAACATCACTAATTATCATAGAACTGCAAACCAAAACCACAAACCAAAACCAAAATTGCCAACAAGCATATGAAAAAAAATGCTCAACATCACTAATTATCATAGAACTGCAAACCAAAACCACAAGGCGGTATCACCTCAGACTTGTCATGATGGTTTTGCCTTTAAAAAAAAAAAAAAGACAGCCGGGCTCGGTGGCTCAGCCTGTAATCCTGCGCCTTTGGGAGGCTGAGGTGAGTGGATTGCCTGAGCCCGCGGGTTCAAGACCCGCCTGGGCAGCGAGATCTCATCTCTACAATAAATCAAAAAATCAGCCGGGCGTGGTAGCCCAAGCCTGTAATTCCGGCTACTTGGAAGGCTGAGGCTGAAGGATCGCCGGAGTCCAGGAGGTCGAGTCTGCGGTGGCCGGGAGCGGCCACTGCACTCCAGTCGACAGAGTGAGACTCCAACTCAAAAAAAAAAACAAAAAAAACCAGACAACAAATACTGGCAAGAATGTGGAGAATTTGGAACCATTGCATACAACTGGTACAGTCGCGATGAGAAAAAAATTGCAATGTTTCCTCCAAAAATTAAAACTAGAATTAACATTCTACAATCCTGTCTCTGAATTTTTACTTTTTAAAAATTGAAGTCAGGAACTCAAAGAAATATTAATAATATTTGCAGCACTATTTGCAATAGCTAACATGTGGAAACCACCTAAATATCAACAGATGAATGAATAAAGAAAACATGGCATATACATACAATGGAATACTATTTAGGTGTAAAAAAGAAGGAAATTCTTCAATATGCAACACGTAGATGAACTTTGAAGACATGCTACTATGTGAAATAAGCCAGTGCCAGAAGGACAAATAAACGCATAATTCTACTTATATGAAGTACTATAAAGTGATTAAATTCACTAAAATCAAACACCGTAAAAGTGGACTGAAGAGAGGGAGTAATGAGGAGTTACTAGTAAATGGGTATAGAGTTTTAACCAAATAAGCTCTAGTGATCAGCTGTAAAATGTTGTGCCTATTGTCAACTCTAATGTATTGCACATTTGAAAATTTGGTGAGGGCAGAACTCACGTTAAGTATGAATGAAAGTAAACTTAAAATGAAAACAATGCTAGAACTGAAGCAGGTATTTGCAACCTTGAAACAAGAACATATTGCCAAAAGCCACATGCTAAGCCACTGAAATATGAGTAGTAAATGAGTTCATATGTGTAAAATTATTAAACATGTAGTAAGTACTTAAGAAAAAAGTATTATTTTTATTTACTTATACTCATATTTCTAACGCTTTAAAAAATCCTGAGATAAATTGATGTTTTGTAAGTTATTGTGGAATGCTTGAATGAATATATATATAATCATGATTATGGTTTTACCATTTACTAGATTTCTCTTTGTAGTGACCAGTTTCCTGGTAGCAATACCCCACCTATGTAGATGGGTCTCTGTAATCCAATTAGGCTATCTTGTTGCTATACCACCATCACCATCACCACCACCACCACTTTTTATTGAGTGCTGTTTATGAGGGCAGTAAACTGTTCTAGATTCTGTTTATTTAAATATTTGTTTTCAATGATAACCAAAGCAATAAAAGGTACTTCACACAGATATGAAGATTCAAATAAAAGGGTAGGATAATGGAGATTATGTATATAAATATGAATTATTTATTTATTTAAAATTCCATCTACTATTTATTTTAAATCTCATCCACTATCAAATTTTTGAATTCTTATGCTTTCAAAATTTTGTTTGAATGTTGTGAATGTATATGAATGATTATGTAGGCAGTAGTCCTATAATGCTTTCAGTAATAAGTAAAGTATTGCCACACTGTTGTATATTTGTTTTTTAAAATACTCTCTTTATATCATAATTTTTTCAAAAGTATTTTCTATTTATTATTTAAACATCAAATTTATAATTTATTTTGAATGTTTAAGCATCTCACCCACTTCCCTCCCAAAAAATCATAAAACTAACAGTAATTTGTCCTCACAGAAATGATCACATTTGAACCCTTGTGTTTTTATTTTAAAAATTCATAATTCATCTTTAAGTTCCATAACAATATCATACATTATTGTGAGATTGCCAGGAAACTTCTATGAAATATAAATGATTCTTCTAGTTACTCTACATCTCATGTATGTATTTAGAAGATTTTATTGTGTTGAAAAGTTTGTCTTTTATAATTAACTTCATCAGTGATTCAGTAGCTTCCATTTCATTGCTAAAATACATACTCTGTGGAAAAAAATGCAGTAAATGAATTCTACATATGGTGTTAGCTCTGTAATATCACTTTGGATTTTTTTCTTGTTTTGGGCAAAAAAACTATTCCATAGTTTTTATGCTTACACATACTTTTCTTTAAAAATGTGTTATTAAAGAACATTTCCTATAGTATAGGAAACTATACTACCCACCATCTTGCCATTAATCAAGCCATAAACTATTTATAGCCAATGGAATGTAGGTAATGTATGTGATCGGAGTCACTTTTTGCCCAAGGCAGTAAAAAACCCCTGCAAGAAACTTCAGCCCCTTCTTTTCCTGCTACAGTGACCTGGCACTCTTATCAGAGTTGACAGGGCACAAAATCGACGGATACTAGATCTCTAGGTTATGTTAGAACAGGGATGTCCAACCTTTTGGCTTCCCTGGGCCTCATCGAGTAATGAGGAATTTTCTTTACTGCACATAAATTATATACCATAGTAGTGTATATACATAATAAGACTTCTTTTGGTTTTTTATATTTTTTATTATACAGTTTAGAAAAATCAGAACAATGTAAAACAAGTGGGAAATTTGACCTTGTTTTTGTAGAACTAATCTATCAATGGAAGTGGTCACAATTCATAGGGAGTTCTCAAGGTGCTTGTCAGAAACGTTTGTTCAAATTTTGCTCTCCATGTGCTTCATAACTGAAAACAGTTGCTCACAAATATATGTGCTGCCAAAAAGTGATGTCATAAATAAGATAAGATTGTGAAGTGAAGGATATTTTTCTCTAGGAAGACAGGTCTTATAAAAGTCCAATAAAGAGACCTTTCAGTTCAATGTCTGATTTCAACTATGTACTTCATTTGCAAAATTGCAGGTAAAATATTCAGGTCAACTGAAAATGGTGTCACAAATATAGTAAAATAGTGATTGTTTTGCCAGAAATCTTGAAATCTGTTTTCAAATTCTTATGTTAAGGCAGAAAGCAAAGCTGTGTATTTTTGGTAATTCACAGGGCTGCATTTAGTCAATGTAACAAAATGTGTTAAATTATTTTTTCTAATTTGGGTCTGTCATAATTTATGTTTTATTTCAAGCACAGTATTGCTTTGGAATTTCAAAAATGAAACTATGCAAAGGGTCATGAAGGAAAAAAATGCTGAAAGACACATGATAGAAAAGATTTTGTGGGGCCACATTACTAGCTGTCCTGGGCCACACGCAGCCCACAAGCCACAGGTTGGAAATGCCTGGTTTAGAAGATAGTGCTCTTGGGAAGAAGCCATTAGGTTCATAGCAACACTAGTGTGATTAAGAAAATAAACATTTGGTATAACAAGCCATTGTAATCTTGAATAAATTTGTTACCAAATTATAACACAGCTTCTCCTAAGGAATGTATTGAATAATTTATTTTATGGTGAAAGTATATAATCTCTGGCACACTTTTCCTTTAGTCTTTCACAAAGATGCAGTTATTTGTATAACCACTGCTTTGGGTTTTTTTTTTTTTTTAATCTTTAAAAATGTCTAAGCTGAGAAATGTTAACAAGTTTTACTTTTATCCATTCAATAATCATCCTTCCATAACAGGTAATTTATTCAAGTACAATCTTCTTCAAATCTGCAGCAGTACTTTCTCCACAAGTCTTCCGATAGCATTTCCCCAACAGAGAAATGGATCTTTATTTGTACCATATTATTTTCCATATGTCATTTCAGCCAACTATAGTATGACAAAGGAACAAGTGTTTTTTCTAATGATGTATTTTTGTCTTTCCCTTTTAGATTAGAAAACTTCAAAAAAATTTTCTAAATATTTATCTATAAATTCACTAAAATGGGAATTTAAGATGACCACCAGACAGGTTGGACTGTGAGAGTCTCCACAAAAGCAAGTGTCCATAAAGTCTCTCTGCATGAGTAGGTGTGCGCTGGTGGGAGAGTGAGAATCCATCTGAGGGGAGAATCGGGTTCGTGCATCTGGGACCCCCTCTAAGGGTGAGTGCAAGCCCCCACTGGGTGTGCAACATGATCAGCTGTTTGCGGGACTATCCTGAAAAGAGCCTGCCGAATCCAGCTGATTCTCATTGCCTGGCATCTGGCCCACACCATCACCTGTTACAGTGGATCAGCTGAAGCCCAAGATCTGATCAGTGGAGAGAGAGGGATGGGAAGAGCCAGAGAGAAGCTCCATGCCCGGTGAGGAGGTGCCAACCATAGACATTTTCTCTGTCCCAGGACCAAGCAGAGACCTGCATTGTCCCACCCAGCTCCACCAAGCTCTACCCAGCCTCCAACTTGGGACCTAAGGTAATTTCATCAAACTGGGAAATACAGAAGACCCTCCCCAATGCCGGATCACATACAGGTCAGATCTGAGTGGCAGACCTGACAGGCAGCAAGCCAAGTGAGTCCAGATCTGATCCACCCTCCTCCCGCAGTAGACCTGGGGCATCTGACCCAAGCTATGAGTACATTAGCCTATGGTGAGAGCAAACCTATCAGCCTGCACTGAGAGCTAGAGAGCATAGCTAAAGGGATTATGGACTTACAAGAATGGCTTCACAGGGAGTTTGGTTCCTTGTTTCTATTTTTTATTGTCTGTTTTGCTCATTTTGTTTGATTTTGTTGGTTTTTTTCTCTTTCTTTCTGTTTTTGATAACGTTTTCATATTTGCTTTGTTTCTGTTATTTTACTGATTTTTTTTTCTTTTCTTTAGACTTCCTGTTTGTGTATGGGAAGAGTACATCAATAGGGAGGTTTTTGTTGGGCTGTATGTTTTTGTATGATTATCTCTATGTTTTAGTTTTTTTTACGCTTTTCTGTCTTTGTATCTCTTTTCACTTGTTAGTTGGTATGTCATCTGTTTTCCCTTGTACTCTTCTCTCTCTCCACCCTCCTTTTACCCCCTCCTTCCTTTTCCCATTCTTTTCCTTTTTCTTACCTCATTTTGCTTCCAGGGAGCAAACCTATACCCCCACTTCATAGATAGAATGTAAGGTAGTGGGAAATGGGTTCCAGGGTGCTCATACACCTGTCAGTGGATACTAGATAGATTTTGAATTGCAGCTGCCCCCTCAATTAAATCTCAAAACTGCAAAAACTGCCCCCAACACACAGTTCAGCTTCAGAATTGAACAAAGCCAGAGTATCCACATAAGGAAGAATAGGAGACTGAGCAAATGGAAGTAAAAGCAACCCCACCATCACTGAACAACAGAATTAAAGAAGAGGGAAAAAAAATGGGGGAGGGGGGAATCTACACAAATGAAGAAAAACCAAAAGAAGAATGTGGGTCTCAAAAACCAAAAGAAGAGTGTGGGGCATCTGACTGAAGCTATGAGTACATCAGCCTATGCTGAGAGCAAACCTATCAACCTGCACTGAGAGCTAGAGATCATAGCTAAAGGGATTAAGGTCTTACAGGAATGACTTCAGAGGGGATTTGGTCTCAGATGCGCCTGGGAGGTCAGACACTGAAAAAACAGACTACAGAACACAAACAATGAAGAACTCGCAGAATGACTGGTCTCAAACCACAAACCCAGATATCAAGACATTAATAGAGAGAAAAAATAGAACTAAGGAGAGATAAAAGGATAATATGAAGGAGTTGATAACTGACATAACAGCAGTAAAGAATACTGTGAATGAAATAAATAAACCAATAAGCATGGAAAGCAGAATTAGCCAAACAGAAGAAAGGATCTCAGCGCTTGAGGACCAATATATAGAATTAACCCAAACTGCTAAAAACATAGAAAAGAATGTAAAAAGACAGAACAAAATCTCCAAGATAGAGCAATTATTTCAAGAGGCTGAACCTAAGAGTAATTGAACTTCCTGAGGCAGAAAGAGAGACAGAGACCACCCTGGAACAAACATTCCATGAAATTATTCAAGAAAACTTCCTTCATCTCATCAGTGATGTGACCATTCAAACACAAGAGATCAGAGAATCCTGAAAAATAACAAATGAGTAGACCAATTCCTAAACACATAGTAATTCGCCTACACAAAATAGTAATAAAAGAAAAAATCCTAAAGGCAGCAAGAGAAAAAGGTCAGACTACCTACCAATTGTAATAACAGCAGATTTATCTGCAGAAAGAGTTCAGTCTAGGAGAGCTTGAAGCTCAATCTTCAAAGTTCTCAAAAATAAACAATTTCAACCAAGAATTACCTACCAAACTAAGCTAAGCTTCATCAGTGACGGAGAATTAAAATCTTTCCCAGACATTCAATCCCCAAGAACGTATGCTGACTCCAGACCAGCTCTACAAGAAACACTTAAGAAAATATTAAACACAGGAGAAAGGAAAAGAGACAACACTCTTCAAAAGAATGCAGGAAAAAAAACTGAAAACACGCGAGTCAACCCAAAAATCTAAACTAAAACAACAAACAAACAGCTACAGCAAACAGCAAACTCAATAAGAACCTCATGACAAGGATAAACTCTCACATTTCAATAATTAGTCTGAATGTGAATGGATGAAATGCCCAACTGAAAAGACATAGAATGGCAAAATAGATAAAATATCACGAGGCAACAATATATTGTCTCCAAGAGACTCATCTCACCAAAAAGGACGCTCACAGACCCAAAGTAAGAGAA
>NW_007111686.1:0-882 GCF_000164805.1 Carlito syrichta
GGTATAGACTCAGTGGAATAGTATGTACCCATAAAAAAGGACAGTTAGAAGGATTTTGCAGAACGTTTCACGGATATGAGGTAGGTCAGTTTCACTGATTTATCTCAGAAACAAAGAACAGTGTTCCATATGTTCTCACTCATGAGCTGAACTTGATCACTCATAGTGCTATAAGCAAGTGACTGGCAGTCGTGGAAAACTGTTTAGGGGGAAGGGTGAGATTGGCAGTTAAGGGATACTCCTGAGGAAGGGAGGGGCATACCTCATCAACCAGGGACACTGCATAATGTTTGTATTTCTAAATGTGAATTGTACCCCACATTTTTTAAAAAATTGAAATAAATAATTAAATAAATAAATAAATAAATGAAAGATGTAAAACATGCAAATGACTCTATTTGTTTATTCTATTTTTTTTTTACTTTAAAAATGTTTACAATACAGGGTGGGCCTAGAAATGTTCATTATGCAGGGATTGATTTTTAAGAATTGTAGAATATTCCAGTAATAACACCTTTTCCCTTTAATACGTTGGAATACATGATATAATTCGGCCTTCAAAACTGACAACTACAGGGTTTCTCACATAAATTTTGAATGTTTTATTCTGCATAAATTGAAACTTGTAAGGTTCCAGATATATATCATTCTTAGAAAACGGAACCTTGAGATTCAGTGTACCTAAGTGGTATTCAGAAGGCAGAATGCATAATAAATCTTAAAAATTCTATAAAATAAAACAGTATCGTGATTTAACACAACTTTTTCCATTATTAAAATTTGTGTTCATTTTCTTTGGTGCACACTGTATATTCTGCATGTTAATTTTGATTAATGTTAGAGATGTGCATCCTTAGAGAAAAGTATCACTTATATATTTGA
>NW_007111687.1:0-970 GCF_000164805.1 Carlito syrichta
TAGTTCTGTTAAATCAGACTTCCTTGACAGTGTCATAGTGTTAAAATGATTTTGTTTTGCTTTCACTTTTAAAAAATGCATTTTACTAAACTTTCTTATTTTTGAGATGTAGACACACATGAAGTTACAAGAATTAGAATAGAAAGGATGAGCAGCTGGTCTCACCTGTTCTCTATTATCCCTATTTTTTCCTGAAAATATACTCAAAAATCTGAATCTGGGTACATTCCAGATTGGGCAAAAAAGTAGTCAAAAGTCACCTTTTCAAAGCATTATCTCCCAGATATGTGGATTGCAATTAAAAAAGAAATCTCTTCACAAATTCCAGCACAACTTTAAAAAAAAAAAACACAAACTTACTAAAAAGAACATGTTACCTTCACCTTTGAATGAAAATTTAGCTAGTTATAAAAGTCATGGTTGACAATTTTTTTGTCCTTAGTGTTTTGGAAATACTTCTTTATTATGTTCATGCATTAATAGATGTGATGTCTGATCTACTGTGAGTTTGTTCTTCTTTAAGAGGCAGTATGTTTTTTGTATTTGACAATCGTTACATGTTCTCTCTATCTTTGATCTTCTTCAGTCTTAATTCTTGCTCTTAATGTTCATGGGTAGATTTGGTTTTGTTATACCTTGTACCTAGTGTATATATGAGGGAAGACCCCCGAAAAACCCAGAATTTATAATTGTGTATTTCTTCGTACATTTTTAAACTTGTCACCTTCAAGTACTCTCCATTTGATACAGTACACATACCGAGATCCTTTTTCTACTACTCAAAGAAGTTTGTGAACTTGTCAATTTGGATGCCTTTTAGTGCTTCTGCTGTTTTTTGTTTCACGTCTTCCACATCAGTGTAATGTTGCCCTTTGAGGTCTTTTTTCATCAGGAAAAACAAAAAAAAGTTGCTTGGGGTGAGATCACATGAATAGGGAGGGTGGAGCACAGGCATCATGCTGTTTTGTGT
>NW_007111688.1:0-1271 GCF_000164805.1 Carlito syrichta
CAAATGAATAATAATGGACATACCCTGAAATTTACATGTATTAATTAATTGAAATCTCACAGTAACCTCATGAGACAGGTCCTATCATCAGTTTCATTGTACAGATAAGGAAATGGAGGCACAAAGTGGATAAGTACCTGACTCAAGGTCACACAGAGAAGTTGAGTACAGGGGAGAAAACTTTTCACCCCAGGCAATCTAGATTCAGGTTTGAAATCCGAGCCACTTTGCTGTATTGCTTCTCAGAGCATTTCACCTCAAGACTGGATAATTTTAAATAAGCCATTCATCTAATGGTTTTGCTCTGTTCTTTTCCTTTCTGATTTATTAAATTAGAACGTCTCAGTGAAACAAGAATGCTCCCCAAACCTGGGTAGTTACAATGTAAAATTGCAAATGGGCAAAGTGAAAAGTAATGATTTTCCTCTCTGTCATCTATAAAATTAGGATTTAAGATTTTGTCTTTTTGGCATAGGACATCAGGCTGTTCACAGCCTATTTGCAATATTCAAGGGCTAGATAAGACTTCTCAGTTCAAAGGACAAGAGCTTTTATCTGTCAAGCCTTTGCACTATGAGTTTCATTTCAAAAATCATGTAGGCCTGATGGAAATAAAATTGAACTTGAGTTTGAGTGTCAACTCTGAAATTTACAGGCATCATTACCCTGCCCGAAAATACTTGATTTCCTCTTCTGCGAAATGAGACAGATCTTATCTAGGCTCCTTTATACCCATCCAGCATACTGCATTGTTCTATAATGTGATGTTAATGTGAGCTACTGTTATCAGTGCATAATCCACATATCGAGTTGTTTCCCCAAATGCCGAGAAGATTAGGAAAGAAACAAAAATGGACAAAAAGTGTGGGTTGTATATTCTTTGCCAAGAAGTAGTTTGTTTCTTTTTCATAGTTATGTCACTTCTTTGTGTATTAATATTTTATACATAAGGTGTTAGAAGCTCTAACCTCATTGGCTGGAGAGGTATTTTAATAGGCAGATTATGATCTTGAGAGGAAAAATAAAATTTGGTGTAATTTGATAGGACTTCACGCCTGGAAAAGATTTAAAGTCTTGACCAAGACTAATGCAAGTTATGTATTTAATTACAAATCCTGGTTAGATTTCTTGCTTGCCATATTAAGCAGAATAGATTGGCTATTTGTAAAGTAATAATGCCATCTGGCAATATTTTTGCTGTTTTGATTGAGAAATTTTTTTTTTAAATGGAGCTATTGCAAAGGTCTATGCTTCTAGAAATTATGAAATGG
>NW_007111689.1:0-511 GCF_000164805.1 Carlito syrichta
ATCAGTCATGATACCGAGTGCCATTGACATCGCAAGGTGCTTATTTCCATCTCGACTTTATGTAAGTAACTTTGCTCAATGTGCTCAGTCAAATGAGATGTGTTAGTGCCCCCATTTCAAGGATGAGGGAATTGAGACCCACAGAGGTCGACAGGCTGGCCCCAGGTCACACAGCACAGAGCTGCTGGTTAATACAACCCCTACCAACTCAAGAGACACGTGGGCATGCTGTGAAGGGAGTGAGACCAAACAACGCCAAAACCCAAAGATTCCAGGGCAAGACCAGAGAGGAAGAAGGCCCATCCTGGCTGGCGCTGTGCTGCCTACTTGGCCACAATTCTCCAGACAGATGATCCATCACCCGCATGTAGAAAGAGTGACACTCCTTTCTACTGGGACAAGCCTGATGTCCGGGCTCCAGGCTTGCCGAATCTCTCAGCAGAAGCCCTTGAAGAGCTGTAGCCTTCTGTGGACTCCTGCCTCCATCCCTGCTGCCTTCACTTACTGTGAC
>NW_007111690.1:0-356 GCF_000164805.1 Carlito syrichta
CGACCTGCTGGGCTCTGGCGATCCTTCCGCCTCAGCCTTCCGAGTACCTGGAACCACAGGCATGTGCCACCGTGCCCAGCTAATTTATTTATTTATTGTAGAGACAAGGTCTCACCACATTGCCCAGGCGTGTCTCAAACCCGCGGGTTCAGGCAGTCCTCTCACCTCCATCTCCCAAAGTGCTGGGATTACAGGCACGATGCCCGGCAAAACTGACTAACTTTAAAACTGTTTGTTAGGTTTTTTGTTTTTTTTTTGAGTTGGAGTCTCGCTCCATCACCTAGGCCGGATTGCAGTGGTGCACTCACGGCCACCCTATCATCGACCTGCTGGGCTCCGGCGATCCTTCCGCCTCA
>NW_007111691.1:0-1063 GCF_000164805.1 Carlito syrichta
CACATTCATTGAATAAAGTCTACTTATAACTATTTGTCTTATTATTGGCTTTATATTCCTTGTGCTTTTTCTATACTCCTATTGTCAACATCTCCCACCTGCTGTCAAATAATTATAACAATACATGACACTTGTTTATTTGTTATCTCACTTTTAAGTTTAGTACTTTATGCACCCCCAGTCACTCCATTAACCCCTACACATATACCAAAATACAAGTTTCTTAAGAGAAAAATCTTGTCTGTTTATTCATTACTATACACTGGGTATGTAGAAGACTGCCTAATCACAGTATTCAATAATTATGCATTAGCTGATTGGTTTTGAGTATAATAAAAAGGTCTTTTATGTTTTTAAATCAAGTTATAATTAAAATCATTGAATAATAATATTGTTGAAATGCAAGTAACTTTAGAGATGTATTCTGGCCCTGCATTTTATAAATGATAACTTGACTTGTAAATAGTTACTTACATCTGCAAGTTGGCAGACTTATAAATATGACCTGATTAAAAATAAAGAAGCAAAGGCAACTTTTTATCAAGTCTATGTAGATACAGCTAAGTACTACTGTAAATTTGTGTTCAGTAAGACTTTTCCAGGCATCACTATGATAAAAGACAACAAGACCCAATGGTATTTCACTGCCAATTGAAAGGTAGATGATGCTAATTGATTACAACTTTATTTCTCATGGAAACTAGACATGATCTTTCAATTATTTTTTAAGTAACATTTCGGGTAGTTATTGCTAAAACCGAGTAATTAAACAATTGAGATAAAATCTAGTTGCCATTAACTCAGCACAATTTCTCAGCTTGATCAATTTCCATGTCCCATTAATACCAAAAACTTAAGATTTATGCTGCTGTAGGAAAAGAACGAAAAATGTGAATTTTTAAAAAAATTAATATTAATTATTCAGTATGCACTTACTCTAAGTCAGAGGTCCTCAAACTTTTAAAACAGCGGGCCAGTACACTGTCCCTCAGACCGTTGGGAGGGGGAAACTATAGTTAAAAAAAAAGGATTTTGTTCATAGTTTTTTTTTTTTTAAACTATA
>NW_007111692.1:0-1195 GCF_000164805.1 Carlito syrichta
GAGGAAGTGATACTACTGAACTTCAATACCCATGTGTTTGCAAAATGACCTCAGCATGAGGCAATAGGAAGGAACAAGTCCATTGTGTTTTGTGAGAACCATGTTTAATGACAGAGACTGAACATAATCTGATGACTAAGATTCATTTTGCAGATCTGTGTGAAAAAAATTAATTTAAAAATTCACATAAAAAACTTTACAACAGTTCCCTACTGTACCCGCTGAAAAGTTGTGACAATGACAATGCTATGGTAATAGTAAACAAATAAAGTAATTAGTGAGGCAGACTAAGCTCCAGAAGCATAACATCATGAGTGGCAGTCCCAAAGAATGTTTATACTTGACAACAAACAGTGCTATAGATTGGCACTGTTACATTCTGAAACAGCTTCTACACCGCAGAAAAACCTATCAGGAAATTAAAAGTAAAGAAAAAGGTCTTTCATTTCCTCATTGAAAGTTAATGTTCAAAATATGGCAACTAGATCATAGGTAACAACTTAAGATGCCAATAGAAAAAATGTACTCCATTTCTATTCCTTGCTGTGCATGCACATTTCCCATTCACTTGACAGAAAAATTAAATTAGGCTTATCTGTTTTATTATATTTATAGCTGATTTTACAGCCCAGCTCATCATTAAAACTATCTCTATCTGAATTCACAGACTCAAACACCTTCCCAGTAGTCTTATTTTCATAAATTCACTTAGAACAAGCTTACATAAATTTTATATTTTATATACTGTCATTAAACAAAATTTAAAGTTAACACCCAAAATAAAATTACATTTTCCGCTTACAACTTTACTAAAGATAATTTTCTGGATTCCTAAATTCCACCAGGCCCATGTTACCTCAATTGTTCAGAAACAATACAAGTATGTAAGCAAAGAAATACACAGGAAGAGATTCACTTTTATCTGTTGAATCCTACCTGAATGGGTCTCCCTTGACAACCAAATTTTATTGTTTCAGCTTTTCAAGAGAAAAGCAGCAGCAGCACAATGGACACAATCAGGGTGGTGGCCCCACATCTATTCAGCCATGTGCAGAGCTTCTTCAATCTATTTGCAACAAGGTTGCAGTAGTTCATGCTGGAAAACAGGGAGGAAGAAACAGGATTACTTTGGGGGTGCAATAGATTCCCCTGGGCATCGCCTCCTATATAACTGACTATAAACTAAATCTTGTCC
>NW_007111693.1:0-720 GCF_000164805.1 Carlito syrichta
CTGAGGGGTGTCTCTGTAAATGTATTGGTATCACCTAAAAAAAAGACTTTCATAGGAGAGACAACAGTTGGATCTATTCAAATTAGATATGTAGTGAACACAGGGATTCTTTTGGAAATGTGGGTGACATGAAGAAGTCCAAATTCAGCAAATACAGAGGGTGCAAAAAATGTATACCCATTTTAAGAAAGGAAAAATATATACTGATAACAAAAGATAAATACAAGTCACAATTGACTTCTGCAATTACTAGAGATGCTCAGCATGGTTACCATAGTGTCCAGACACTTCTGAAAAGTACTTTGAAAAGTAATACATAGAAAACATCTCTGAAAATGTGTATACAGGGCAATAACCTTGTGTCCCCTCCGGCTTGGGAGATTTTCTGTCCTCTCAATAAATCCTGTTTTTTTTAAAGAAAGAAAATGTGTATACATTCTTTTAACACCTTCGGTAGATTAAGATGAAACATCTCAGCAAAATGAAAAGGCACAGACTCTCCACACCTGCAGGCCTCAGCACGGCATCGCTCACTGCCTGTGAGTTCTTGTAGATGGGCTGGGCATGCTCAAGGCTTGTAATTCATTCTGCAGGTTTTCTACCCCAAGTACACAGGGCCCCTCCTTTCACCAAACAGAGACTTAAGCAGATGAAGACAGTGAAGTACCAGTAGAGCATTTTTCTAGCACCTCTGTTGTGCTGGGTTCTCTTGCCTTCTTC
>NW_007111694.1:0-736 GCF_000164805.1 Carlito syrichta
GCAACATTCTCAAGACCATAAATGTAAATAATTTCAACATTAGGTATAAAAAAGAACCACATAATTATATCATTAGAGGCAGAAAAAAACTTGATAAAATCTAGCATTCCTTCCTGACAGAAACCCTCAAACAACTAGGTATATAAGGTATATATACCTACCAAGAAGGTATATATACCTACCTACTATATATACATATATACCTTCTATACCTAGGTGTTTGAAGGTTTTTTGATATAGGCATATCAAAACCACACTGAGATACCACCTAACTCCAGTCAGAAGGGCAATTATCAATAACTCAAAAAATAACAGTTGCTGGAGAGAGTGTGGTGAAAAGGGAACACTTCTACACTGTTGGTGGGAGTGTAAACTAGTGCAACCTTTGTGGAAAGCAGTGTGGCAATTCCTAAAAGCTCTAATTATCAACCTCCCATATGACCCTGCAATCTCCCTACTGGGAATATATCCTGAAGAACACAAATCACTCCATAAAAAAGATACCTGCACACGTATGTTTATCACAGCATTGTTCACAATACCAAGAACCTGGAAGCAACCATGCTGCCCATCAAAAGAGGACTGGATTTAAAAAATATGGTACATATACACGATGGAATACTATGCAGCCATAAAAAGAACAAAAATCATGGATTTTGCAGCAACCTGGAAGGAACTAGAGTCTATAATACTGAGTGACCTCTCACAGAAACAAACTCTGAGTATCACATGTTCT
>NW_007111694.1:2539-3347 GCF_000164805.1 Carlito syrichta
CCATAAATCCAAAAATCAGCCGAGTGTGGTAGCACATGCCTGTAATTCCGGCTACTTGGAAGGCTGAGGCGGAAGGATCTCCAGAGCCCAGCAGGTCAAGGCTGCAGTGGCTGGGAGTCGCCACTACACTCCAGTCTGGGTGACAGAGTGAGACTCCAACTCAAAAAAAAAAAGAAAAAGAAAAAGCACTCAGCATCACTAATCATGACAGCAATGCAAATCAAAACCACATTGAAATACAACTTAACCCCAGTAAGAATGGCCATCATTAACAAAACCACCAATAACACGTGCTGGCAAGGATGTGGAGAGAAAGGAATGCTTTTACACTGCTGGTGGGAATGCAAATTAGTGCAGCCTCTTTGGAAGACAGTGTGGTGATTTCTGAAAGAACTAGATATTGACCTTCTATATGACCTAGCAATCCTCCTTTTGGGAATATACCTGGAGGAACTCAAATCATTCTACAAAAAAGATACTTGTACACACATGTTTATTGCAGCACTATTCTCAATAGCAAAAACATGAAATGAACCCTGTTGCCCATCGAAACTGTACTGGATAAAAAAATGTGGTACATATACACACAATGGAATATCATATAGGCTGGGTGCAGTGTCCCAAGCCTGTAATCCCAGCACTTTGGGAGATCAAAGTGAGAGGATTGTCTGAGATCAGGTATCCTAGACCACCCTGGGAACTTGTGAAGACTCATCTCTACAATAAATAAAAATAAGTGGGCATGACAGTACCCGCCTGTAGTTCCAGCTACTTGGAAAGCTGAAGTTGAAGGATCTCCTGAGCCCAG
>NW_007111694.1:3710-12166 GCF_000164805.1 Carlito syrichta
CGAGGGTGAGGCACACCTCATCAACAAGGGTACCTGCATAATGAACATTTGTATACCTAACCCTGAATTGTACTCCAAATATTTAAAATAAAAAATTCAAATTAGATAGATGATAGATAATAGAAAGATAAATAGATCAGTAGATAGATGATAGATAGATAGATAGATAGATAGATAGATAGATAGATAGATAGATAGATAGATAGCAAAATACTTGAATGGTAGGACAGAAATGTAAAAGCATACTGCAGATTGACGTGTGTGCAGTAGGGAAGTATGACCAGCTGAAGTGGTGTATCATACCAGCAAAACCTCACACCAGGGAGAATACAGTAGATCCCATTCCCCACTCACATCCCCTAGAGGCACCACATTGGAACCACAATTGAAAGGATTCCTGTAGCGACATTTAACACTTCTATTTCACAAAACTTTTATTATGTACTGGTTTTCTAGGCTTCCAATAGAACTCCCTTGGATGCACGGTGGCCTTCTGTCAGGCACTTTTAGTCAGCACACCTAATTATTGCTGAATAAATGCGAGATCCCATGTGCTGACTGAGGTCTCTTGTCCCATCTCACTCCCATCAAGTTCTCTGACATTATGCTACAGTTCTCTATAATATAACACTAATGTTTATATGTAGCAAAGCAGGATCTACAAATATAAAGGTATTCTTCAAGGCAAATATATTTATTCAGTCATTCAATAGATGGTTTATGAACCAGGAGCTAGGTGAAAATATAAAGAAGTTGTGTCTTATTCTCAAAGAGCATATTCTAGAGTGAAAGTAAACAAACAATTGCAGTGCAAGAAAATGACTCTCTGGAAATTAAGGGAGCATTAAAGAAGGAAGACTAACTCTTCCCAGAAATAACAGAACCATCTTAGGCAGAAGGAAGCCTTTGAGCTTATGTCTTTGTTCAACAAATATTAGTTGAATCACTCTATATTAAACTAGTAATCACAATAATAAATGCACAAAGTATGTTAAAGATGGAATACATTTTTTAAAAGGCTTTATATCAGGAGTTATAGGGAGCTGCTGTAGAAAGTGTTGTGTGAGCTGTGACCTAACGAATAAACATGAGTGCAGCCCTAAGGGTCCAGAGAAGGCTTGATATACACATGAATAGTTTAATTAAACTCTAAAGGAAATGAGGAGTTTAAAAATAAATATGGAGAAAGAAGTTAAGAGAGAGGGCTATTTGTTTTGAACAACAATATATAGTATAACTTCAATGGCATTACTAGAATATATTCACCATTAATAGAAGTTGTCCCTTCAAAACTTATCCCAAGTCTTCATTACATTAATAACATAAACAATTTTTTCTTTCTTTTTCTTAATTCTCACTACTAAAATTATCCCGAGAACTGTCATCAGTTGCTCTCTCATAAGTATACAAAGAGAGTTGTTAAACAACGTCATCTCTCATCTGTATAATTTCTCTTGTTTAAATCCAATGAAATGCAGTCTTTTATGAAAATTATCAAAGAAAAGTAGAAAAAATGGAGCTTTACATGTGACTTTTCCTATAGGCAAATTGCTTTGATCTTTACTGACTTTTTATTTTTACCATACTCGGAAAAAAAAAAAAAAGTTACTCTTTGTAACTTTGCTACTAAAACTTTGCCATATTTTCCCAAGTATAGTTGTGAGTTGTCTAATATATGTGCTGAAATCCTTTTTTGTTTGGGGAGGAGTGATGGACAATAGTAACAATATAATCATCTCTCAATAATTTTTTAGTACTTTGAAAAATTTCTTTTGATTTTCCAAAGGTGTTCTGATGGAGCACTTTCTATAAGGAAAACACGTTTGAAATTTATTTCATGAAAAAAAATGAAGTGTAGGGGAGATATTAATGGATCTCAATGCCATGCATATGAAAACGTTCTTGTGAGTCTTCTCTATCTTTCATCTCAAATGAGATATGTATAACATCTTGACTTATTTAAAACAAGAGACTTTTTCCCGTTTGCAAAAAATGTTTATACTTTATTTCTCTTTTGAAGCTTCCATATATTCTACTTCTTAGTACACCTTTAGTTGTATTGTAAGGGAATGAGTGAGGATGGCATATAGTGTATCCTTTCTTATATTTTCCCACAAGCAACACTTCTGTTGGTACAACTATATATTTTAGCTAAGAAAATAGTTCTGAATTATCTGAATAATTCTGATAATGCTTTTCCCGGCAACATGTTAGCTCTTGTGGTCCCTGAAGCCCATTGGGAAGAGTAGCTAATAGGTACCCTCAGACTTCAGGTGACAAAAAAGAAGAGAGTACATTTGAACTGGCATTACTCCCTGAGCTGTTGTAGGATTTGCTTCCATAGTCATTTATCAAGGAGATGCTCAAATGTCAGGATGCTTAGAGGTGTGACCTTGGATTCCTTGCCAATAGTTCTATGCCTATCATTTCATGTGATTAACAAAACTTGCTAGTTTTGGGGACAGCAACTGAGTTTCATATTTGTGATCAGGAATACACTGCATCATAATTTTTCTTAATTTTCTCTTCTATACTTATATGATAATTTAAATTCCAGAATAATTTTAACTTTGTGTCTTATTATTAGTGGTAAAAAAAAATGCCTCTTGAATAAAATAAAAAACTTTCAAGTTGTCCTAATTTGTGTACTATTCTTTGTGACTGTGAAGTCAGGTATAAAAAAATACCAAAAGAAAGCTGTCCATGAGAAGACAATATGTATTGTACTTAAAATCTTAATTTAAGATAGTCACAAAAATATTGTTCTTTTAACTGCAACATCTAGATCTGACAACTGAAGGAACTATGGATCTTTAGTGTTATATGTCCCATAGCAAAAAAGGGTAAAAATTAATTCCCAAGGTTACTTTATTAGGTCTTTGACTGATACCACCATACATATTTATTTCTGGAAAGCATCCTCTTGGCAGACCTGAAGTTAGTGAGATGAGATCATATGTGTTCCCTTTGGTATTCACATATAATTTAAGGAAACTACATTTTTTACTCACCTAAATAAGTCCCTGAGTAAATTTATGAGAGAAAGTAAGTTTTACCTGATTTAGTAAAGTAACTTAAATTTTTCCAGCTACCACTAGTCTGTGGAGACATATGAGGTTACCTTTTCTTAATACTCTTATTTTTGGGGTTCATCTTATCCGTCAGTTCAATTCTAGAACTTTGATCACTAGAGAAGTTTTTCCTTCATTACTTGCAAACATCTCTTTGTATTTTTGCACATTCTTTTGAACAAGGTCACTTTTAATAGAAACTTTTAATGTTCAATAAGAGGCAGATGCTGTCTTTTGGTGGGCATTTTTTCTCCTCAGGTTCACCTTTACTATGCTCCCTAAATGTTTCCACTCATGCATTATGTCCTTCAAGGTTCTCTGTGCTATTCAGAACTGGAAAAAGTTACCATCATATACTCTCTTCCAGCAGTATAAGTAAGATCACCATTCTCCCAGGGGCCCTTTTGACCATACAAAATATCTCATGCAAGTAGATATGTTCAAGGACAAATTCCTCATCTAATGAAATGTCTGACTCAAAATTTAATTTTCAATTGAACCCTGCATTATTAATTTCTTTGTTTTTTTATATATTTTTAAAAAAGATTCATAGAGGACAGAGTGAGACTCCAACTCAAAAAAAAAAAAAAAAGATTCATAGAGGCTGGGCATGGTAGCTCAAGCCTATAATCCCAACACTTTGGGAGGTAGAGGTCAGAGGATTACCTGAGCCCACATGTTTGAGAACAGCCTGGGCAACTTGGAGAGACCTTATCTCTACAATAAATCAAAAAATTATCTGGGCAAGATAGTGCATGCCTGAGCCCAGCAGGTCAACACTAGAGTGACCATGAGCATGACACTGAACTCCAGCCTGGTCAATAAAGTGCGACTCCAACTCAAAAAAAAAAAATAGAAAAATGAAAACTTTAATGTTTAATGTCAAGGTCTCAACAAGCATTTAGATAATTACTGATGTGCTCTCATTTCCTACCAACAATTAAGATTATGGGGTCCCAAAATTATGTTGCTCATAATACCAATTAAGATTGTGTGGTCCTCCTTATCATTACAGAGTGGTATCCTGTCTCTCTTGTTAGAAAATATCACACATTCCATAATCTGACCAATACTGCACTAAATTATCTAGCCCTTGTCCTCGTGTTATGGTCTACTTGTTCTCTTCCACATGAAGCTCTTTGATCATTACACTCATTTTTGTAATCCTAACAAGTATATAATTTGTGGCTTAAGTTGAGTCCTCATTTAAGTGAGACATAATTTTCATATTAAAAAAATTAAGTGGCCTAGAATAATTAAGAAGCTTAGGGATGTTAGGTAGGGCATTTAACTGCTACTTTTTTTCATTCTTTTAGTATTAGCAGTCATTCAATACTATATACAATTAAAACATATAGTTAAAAAATAATTCTTACTTGTGGTTAAAAAAATTAGATCAGTAAACACAGGTTTATGAAGGGCTTCTTCTCTACCAGGGTCTGTGCTGTATGACTGAAGACTTTATAAATTGACATTACAAAGGCCACTGTAGGCAGAGTTGGAGTGACTTAAAAAATTGAACATGACTATTTTTCTCTGTTCAATTTTAGTCATATTCTGATCATCGTAAGAGAAAAGTTAAAAATTGCCCATAACAGAATTTTTTAAAATTATTTAAGATGGTTTATTCTGAGCCAAATACCCAGGACATTGTCCCCAGGAGGTCCTGAAAATGTGTGCCTGCTGTGGTTGAATTGTAACTTGGTTATATACAATTCAGGAGCACAGAAGTTTCAAGAAACCATAAATCAATAAATGTGAGATTTACACTAGTTACGTGCAAGAAGGCATGACATTCGTAAAAGAGGTGTAAGAAGCAGGCTATGGATAGATTCAAAGGTTTTCTGACTGACAGCTAAAGTTATCTAACAAATTTTGGAAGTAGTAAAAGAAATGGGCAGCTTGGGGACCCATAAGGAAGACGAGTTTCTTGATATGTAGATGAAGCTTTATGGGTGGTGGTAGACACCAGAGAGAGGAGATGAGTGTCTTAAAGGATCCCAGAGTCCCCAAATGACAAATTTACAGGTCAAAAAACACACTGATTTTCTTTTCTTTTTTTTTGAGATGGAGTCTCACTCTCACCCAGACTGGAGTGCACTGGCTGCTCCCAGACACCGCAGCATCGGCGTGCTGGGCTCTGGCAATCCTTATGCCTCAGCCTTCCAAGTAGCTGGAACTACAGGCATGCGCTACCATGCCTGACTAATTTTTTGATTTATTGTAGAGATGAGGTCTCACCTGCCCAGGTGGGTCTCGAACCTGTGGTCGCAGGCAATCCATTCAACTCCCAAAGGCACGGGATTACAGGCTGAGCCACAGAGCCTGGCTCTGACTTTCTTTATCTGTTTTTTAAAATTTTAATCAATATTTTTTAATTATGATGTTGTGGGGTACACTTAAAGGTTAGGGATACAATTGCGTTTCATCCAGGCACCCTGTTGATAAGAAGTGTTTCCACATCCCCAAACAAATATTTGCTACCGTTAATCCCATCTCCCTACCCCCGCATACTTTCCCACTACTGTCAGTCTTTTTCTTATAGTATTACATTGGATGTTCAAGGTCCATTATATGAGTGAGAACATGTGATACTCGGATCTTTGTTTCTGTGAGAGGTCACTCAGTGTTATAGACTCTAGTTTCATCCAGGTTGCTGCGACATTGATAATTTTGTTCTTTTTAATGACTGCATAGTATTCCATAGTGTATATGTACCACATTTTTAAAATCCAATCCTCTTTTGATGGGCAGCATGGTTGCTTCCAGGTTCTTGCTATTGTGAATAATGCTGCGATAAACATACAGGTGCAGGTATCTTTTTTATAGAGTGATTTGAGTTCTTCTGGATATATTCCCAGTAAGGGGATTGTGGGGTCATATGGGAGGTTGATATTCGGAGCTTTCAGGAATCACCACACTGCTTTCCACAGAGGTTGCACTAGTTTACACTCCCACCAACAGTGTAGAAGTATCCCCTTTTCACCACACCCTCTCCAGCAGCTGTTATTTTTTGAGTTGTTGATAATTGCCATTCTGACTGGAGTTAGGTGGTATTTCAGTGTGGTTTTGATTTCCATCTCCCTGATGATTAGTGAGGTTGAACATTTCCTCTTGTATCTGTTGGCTGCTCAGATGTCTTCCTTTGTGAAGTGTCGGTTCATATCTTTTGCCCATGTTACAATGGGATTGTTGGTTTTTATTTTCAGCACATTTCAGTTCCTTGTAGATCCAAGATGTTCAGCCTTTGTCAGGCCTGGAGTTGGTAAATATTTTTCCAAGTCTGTAGCCTGTCTCCCTGCTCTCTTGATGGTTTCTTTGGCTTTGCAGAAGCTTGTCAGTTTAATACGGTCCCACTTGTCTGTCTTCTCTCTTATGACCTGTGAGTTTTGGGTTTTGTTCAGGAATTGGATGCCAGTTCCTATTTCCATGAGGGTATGACCTTCATTTTCTAAGGTTCTTATGGTTTGAGGTTTTACATTGAGGTCTCTGATCCATTTGGAGTTAACCTTTGTTCATGGGGATACATAGAGGTCCTGTTTCAATCTTCTGCATGTGGTCAGCCAGTTTTCCCAGCACCATTTCCTAAATAGGTTTTCCTCTCCACAGTGGTAGGTGGTGGAGGCTTTGTTGAAGATGAGTTGGTTGAGAAATTGAGGTCTTGCCTCTGGAATCTCAATTCTATTCCATTGATCTATATGCCTGTTTCTATACCAATACCAAGCTGTTTTGATGATTGTAGCTTTATAGTAAAGTTTGAAGTCTGGTAATGTGATACCACCTGCTTTTTTTTTTTTTCGTGAGGATTGTTCTGGCTATTTTTGGACGTTTCTGTTTCCATATGAATTTCTGTGTTGTTTTTTCTAGGTAGGAGAAGAATGTTGCTGGTAATTTGATGGATATTGCATTGAATTTGTAGATTGCCTTAGGTAAGATGGACATCTTCACAATGTTGATTCTTCCAATCCATGAGCATGGGATATTTTTCCACTTGTTTGTGTCATCTTTGCTTGCTTTGAGCAGTGTTTTGTAGTTTTCATTGTAAAGGTCTTTCACATCCTCTGGTTATGAAGATGCCCAAGGTATTTCATATTTTTGTGGCTATTGTGAATGGAATTGTGGTTTTTGGGTTTCTGTTTGTTTATTATTGGTGTAGAAAAATGCGATTGTCTTTTGCACATTTATTTTGTTCCCTGAGACTTTGCCAAAGGCCTTTATCAGTGTAAGGAGGATTTTGACAGATTCTCTTGGGTTTTCACAGTACACAATCATATCATCTGCAAAGAGAGATAACTTGACTTCCTCTTTTCCTATTTAGATACCCCTGATTGTCTTCTCTTCTCTGATTGCTCGAGCCAGGACTTCCAATACTATGTTGAACAAGAGGTGTGAGAATGGGCATCCTTGTCTTGTTTCAGTTTTCAGGGGAAACGGTTCCAATTTTTGTTTGTTTAGGAGTTTGCTGGCTGTGGGTTTTTCGTAGATGGCTGTTACTATTTTGAGGTATGTTCCCCTTTATGCCTAGATATTCGAGGGTTTTTATCAAGAAGGGGTGCTGGATTTTAGCAAAAGCTTTTTCTGCATCTAATGATATAATCATGTGGTCTTTGTTTTGACATCTGTTGATGTATTTAATTACATTTATGGTTTTACAAATGTTGAACCAGGCCTTGCATCCCAGGAATGAAGCCTACTTGGTCGTGAAGGATGATTTTTGAGATGTATTGTTGAATCCGGTTTGATAGGATCTTGTTGAGTATTTTAGCATCCTTGCTCATCAAAGATATTGACCTGTAGTTCTCTTTCTTTGTTGGATCTTTACCTGGCTTGGGTATCAATGTGATGCTGGCCTCATAAAATGATTGGGGGAGAGTTCCATCTTTTTCAATCACCTGAAATACCTTCAGAAGGATTGGTATCAGCTCCTCCTTAAATGACTAGTAGATTTCTGCTGGAAAGCCATCTGGACCAGGGCTTTCTTTTGTTGGAAGTTTTCTTATTATGTAGTCAATTTCCTTGATTGTTATTGGTCTTTTTAGGGTCTCAATTTCTTCTTGTTCCAACCTAGGTAGGTTGTGTGATGTCAGAATGTCCTCCATTTCCTTAAGGTTTTCATGTTTGCTTCCATACAAGCAGTCTGTGACTTCATCTTTTGTGTTTCTGATTGTGCTTATTTGGGTTTTTCTGTTTTTTTCTTGGTCAATCTAGCTAGGGGACCATCGACCTTGTTTATCCTTTTGAAGAACCAGCTTATTGTTTCATTGATTTTTTGTATTATCTTTTTTGTCTTCTATGTACTGGATGTGGGCTTTTATTTTAGTGATCTGGATTCTTCTGCTGAAATTAAGGTTTTGTGGTCTTGCTTTTCCAACTTCCTTAGGTGGC
>NW_007111695.1:0-1244 GCF_000164805.1 Carlito syrichta
CCGCTTTATGTTTTCAAAGAGTTCCGCGAAGTCCCATGTCCAGTCGTTTATATCAGTTTTCAGAAGTCCACTTACCAGACACCCTTGGGTGTGTCTTCAGTTCTACCCTTGACTAGTCACGATGCATGACATTTTCCACCAAACCGTATCTGCTGTTCACCCTGCCTACTTAATAAATACCTGCCCTGTCCCAGAATGTAATACGATAGCTGTAACTGTAGAGAAGGTTTGCCTGGGCTCCCCGCTTCAGAATTACTTCTTAGACTCCCAAAGGAATGCCACCATCTTATTCACATTCCATTTCGGTCCTTGAAACAACACCACAAAGGGGCATCAATCTGCTTGTCATTCCTACTTGGTCCTGAGAGCAACACCACAAAAGGGCATCAACATGCTAATCATTCCTACTCGGTTCTATTCCAACAGAAGCTGCAGTGACACTGGGTCCTGTCCGGTGCAGAAGGCATCATTTACATGCTTCTGTATCATAGTTTTTCTTTGGAGTAGGAGTCTCACTCTGTCATCCAGACTGCATTGTAGTGGCACGCTCCAGGTCACCGCAGCCTCGACCTGCTGAGCTCTGGCGATTCTTCCACCTCAGTCTTCCAAGTAGCTGGAATTACAGGCGTGAGCCACCACGGCCAGCTAATTTTTGATTTATTGTAGAGATGAAGTTTTACCAAGTGTCGGGGTGGGTCTCGAACCCGTGGGCTCAGGCGATCCACTCGCCTCGGCCTCCCAAAATGCTGGGATCACGGTCTCAGTCACCGAGCCCGTCCTACCAAAAAAAATTTCTTTTGCATATAATTTAAAAAACGGATCTGTCTTTATAATTTTATGTTATTAAACAGACCACTCAATATCATTATTTTCTTTTATTTTTGGAGACAGAGTCACCCTCTGTCATGCAGGCTGGAGTGCAATGGAACGATCGGAGCTCACCACAGCATCCATCTCCTAGTCACAGATACTCCTTCCCCCTTAGCCTCTCAAGCGGCTGGGACCATGGCGTGTTCCACCCATAACTGCCTGATTTTTTAAATTTTTGGTGGTGTTGAGATCTGTGTATTTTAACCAACCTGATCTCCTGAGCGTAAGTGATCCTACTGCCTCAGCCTCCTAAAGTGCTGGTATGACAGGCACAATCTCTCCGTGTCTGGCCTTTATTTCCATGAATTTAAGAGGTGTAAATAGTCTGTGTTCTGTGCTTCAGTCGTACCTACCAACTCCACGTGTGCCCATGG
>NW_007111696.1:0-785 GCF_000164805.1 Carlito syrichta
GAACTCTGAAGGTTTTTTGGCTTGATTTTTGTATAGCTCCTTCTCATACAGTATCCTGCTGCACACATTCTAACTGCCTTCACATTCCTGATATCTGTTTTCTTGATCTGACAAAAATGCAAGTTCTGCTTGTTCTTTTTTTACTCTGTGGTGATGTGGAAACTACAGGCAGTAAGCTGAATTAATTTTAGAGGGCACCTCTTTTTTTTTCTTCCTCTTTGTGAAAATAGTGCTTTGCTATTTTTTTCCAATGTGTAACAACTTGTGTTTCATGTATTTTGTTTGGTTTTCTAGTTCCTTACAGTAGATAGATATATCTTGTTCCTTTGTCAGGATTATTGCCTTAGGCTAGAGTAATCAGAAAGACTATACCTATCTCTTACCTTTTAGTTAACATCCACATTTTGGTCCAAGGTGATTTATATTTATTCAAATATTCAATAAACCCTTAAATTTAAATTTTAGGGTGACTGATTCTGACTTTAAAAGCAAATTCATGTGCATAAAAATATATAAAACATGCAATGCAGTTATTTCTCAACAAAAGTAATATTGAAGATACATAAAAACCAGATAAAAGCAATATTTATAATATACACATATGTATATTTTCAATGGCTCTATTATTTCTTACACTAGAAATGGAGCATTTAATACCCTACTATATTTATTCTAAGTGCACATTAACATATTATAAACAGTTTGACTTGTTTTCACTTATATATCAAACGCATTACTGACTTTGCAAAACTTAATCAATTCACTTTTTCATCACATAAAAAGTC
>NW_007111697.1:0-1309 GCF_000164805.1 Carlito syrichta
GATCGCCGAGCCCAGCAGGTCGAGGCTGCGGTGACCGGGAGTGGCCACTGCACTCTAGTTTGGGTGAGAAAGTGAGACTCCAACTCAAAAAAAATATATTAAAAAACACTTTAGGAAGTATTAATATTTAAAACTCCAGTTCCGCTGGACTCGATGGCTCAGCCTGTAATCCTGCGCTTTGGGAGGCTGAGGTGAGTGGATTGCCTGAGTCCAAGGGTTCGAGACCCGCCTGGGCAAATTGGCGAGACCTCATCTCTACAATAAATCAAAAAATCAGCTGGATGTGGTAGCGCATTCCGGCTACTTGGAAGGTTGAGGTGAAAGGATCACCAGATCCCCAGAAGGTCGAGGCTGTGGGGGCTGGGAGCGGCCACTGCACACCAGTCTGGGCGACAGAATGAGACTCCAACTAAAAAAAAATAAAAAATAAATAAATAAATAAAACTGATCAAACACTCAAATGAGATGAGGAGGATACTGTAGCTCACAGGTCATCAATTCCTCTTCTCTGCATATTATAGGAACACAATCTAGGCCAGAAAAACATAGCCAAACCTATTACAGCTCTCTAGTTCCAGTTTTTAACCCTAATTTTTTTCAATGAAAACTTTTCATTAGATGCCATTACATGACTTACATTCAGTAATAACCTAAATTAAGATATATACTGGAGCCTTGCTTTAGCATTGTCTTTGGACAAGAGTCATTTTAGTGATTATTGAGTCATTTTTAGAAGGGGTCTTTTTGACTCTAGCAAATTCTCACAGGTAGGACCTATCTCAGTCTAAACTATTTCTGGCTTTTAGTAGAGTCGCCTAAAGTAATGTCCAATACAAATTCATAATGCTATATACATAAATTTTATGTGTAAATAAATACATGCATGCATTTGTAATTGTTTTTATTTTTTTCAGTAAGATAAAACTTAGAGGCTGAAAACTGTAACTCTAATCCACTGTGCTTTAGAGTAAAGAGCCCATGCAAAAACAGGGAACTTAAATTCTCACCCTATTTAATTTCTGTGCCAAATTAATTTCTTCAAGATTCAGTCTCTGTATATATGACAAATGAAAAAATCTCCAAGATTTATGCAAATTCTAAAGTACTAAAATTTACTTTGTCATTAGTTCAGGAAAATATGATAGATCACTTCCTGATTTGCACTGCAATAAACCAGACATCATGAAATAAAAATGTAACATACACTTCTGTCTTTCAAAGTGTGTGCATTATATGTTCTGCTTTGGAATAATACGGGATGCCAGTAAATGCACCGTGAGTTATTACTAAGGATACACTGTGTGAAAAC
>NW_007111698.1:0-687 GCF_000164805.1 Carlito syrichta
CCTTCCCACGTGTGTGCAATTCTAGGAGCCTATGTGTCTCTGTGTATGTGTTCGAGGAAGTTGGGCCGGTGTCATTTGTTTTGTCATTGGATAATTAGAAGACAGTACAACTAGGTGACTTCCTGGACATTGCTACTTGGCTTGTTTTCTTTTGCTTGAACATTTTAGAGTTTTTAGTTTGTTTGTTTGTTTGTTTGAGTTGGAGTCTCACTCTGTCGCTCAGACTGGAGTGCAGTGGCCACTCCCGGCCACCGCAGCCTCGACCTGCTGGGCTCCGGCGATCCTTCCGCCTCAGGCTTCCAAGTAGCTGGAACTACAGGCGCACGCTACCTCACCCGGCTAATTTTTTGATTTATTGTAGAGATGAGGTCTCACCTGCCCAGCAATCCACTCACCTCAGCCTCCCAAAGGCGCAGGATTACAGGCTTAGCCACCGAACCTGGCTGGAGTGTTTGTTTTAATCATGGAAAGAATGTCTCTATAGAAATGCTGATTGGCAGAGGGTCTTCAGCATCTTTCGTTTGGTGCATGCATATGTGTGGGTTTTTCTTTTATTTATTTTCATTTTCTTCTTTTAAAGGACAGTTGGAAATGTAGTTTTTAAAAAAAATATATTTCTGTACAGTTTGCTTCGGGAATGCAAGGCATTACATTTGAAACTCAGACTTTCAGGATTTGGGTTGCATA
>NW_007111699.1:0-735 GCF_000164805.1 Carlito syrichta
CCCAGTTGGAACAGCCTACAGTTAACATGGCGATGTCCATAATCAGGTTGCAGCAAAAACTCCAACTCAGTCACTGTAGTCCTCTAAGCAGAAGCACGGAGCTCCCTAAAGCTTTCACTGTGTGCTTCGTCAGTGGCAAGGGCAACAGGTTACCGTGGCACAAGGGAAAGCCTCTGCATGCAGGACCTCCAGGCAATCAGGGACACTGTCATTAAATTAAATTAGAAATTCTGTGATGAGATATGGGACAAAGAACCCACTCTATGACCTTTCAGATTTTAATGGTTCACCTTCCAATTTGCCGACTTTCCTCATGCCATCTCTTGTTCCAACCAGCAGGAGTCATACAAGTGCATTCCTATTTCAAATGTCATCATATAGGCAAATTCATCTTATATTTTGTAGGAGAGAACAGTATCAAAGGATGCTGCAGAGCTAGTCTCCGGGGTCCCTAAGTGTTCAGGATCTTTAAATAGATGTTAAGATATTATGTTTTCATTTTGATAAATTGTGTAAGTCTGTTAGGGACAAGGTACTTATGAAGGATGGCCACAGCATTTCAGTGTCTGTGCTGCATTTTGGTTTATGATCACTACATTGCCAAGATGTACACTTATGATTATTGTGGTCTAATGGCAAGAAGTAGAGACCACTGACATGGAAATCCTAATAATTCCTTCATGCCAAGTAATGCTGGAGAACTTCACAATTTGTACACATAAGAGTTTTACAGAA
>NW_007111700.1:0-829 GCF_000164805.1 Carlito syrichta
CATCTAAGCTAAGGGATATCAAAACATCGTAGATATATGCTTCATCTTCTTCTTTCTGACCTGTCTTCCTCCTCCCATGTTTTTCCAACACTTTTCACTTTTTGTAAAATTATGTACTCAAAAGTGAACAATTTAAACCTGAATTCAAAAGTGAACAAACACAGTTTAGCAGATTCGTGCTCTCCAACAGTACATTGAAGGAGTTTATGAAATGTGCCTTTCGGTGTGGAAGAGAGAGGCTCAAAGGTAGAAGTCACATACCCACTGTCCTATGCAGTGGGCCATGACTTGGCTAGGAGGATGTGGATCGAGTGAAGGGTTACCATCTCAGCATCTCTTTCATCAGGATCCCTTGCTGTTAATGGTGATTTCATTCCTTGCCTTTTGTCTTGGTGTTGGCACCGGGAGCGCATCTCCAACCGTCCTTTGTAACATTTAGTAGCCTTAACAAATCCTCCTTGCTCCTGTGGAAAGCTTCCTCACGTTGTTATTCAGAGGAACTGAACCAGTCAGTGGGACTGTGTTGCCTCATAGCACCCAGCTCAATTTTGGTTCAAAAGAGGAAAGATAGTAGTGAATTGAAGAAAAGGGAACACATGACAAGGTATATTCTGACCAAATCAAGTCTGCAGCCATTCAGGGGAGTAGAAGAGAGGACAGGGACAGAAACAAAGAGTAGATTGCCCATTATGCCTTTGCTTCTAAAGTTAAGATGCTGGACTCTAGCATCCAGTGGCTGTGGAAGAAAAACTTGACCAATCACAGGTCCCAGTTATTGAGTATGCTTGTAAGAAGATTAAGAAGACTGTTTTCTGATGCTTTAACATCA
>NW_007111701.1:0-595 GCF_000164805.1 Carlito syrichta
CCAATACATAAACATCTGTAGCCTCAAAAAAAATAGTAAAAATTTTGAAAAAATAGAGCAAAGTATAAATAAAAAAAACCATGTCTACAGCCCGCAGATATTTTCAACTTTTTTTTTCCCTCTATGCATATATATTTCACATAATTGGGACCATGTCATGTTATTTAACATTGTATCCTGAGTTTACCTCCATGTCATTAACAATTCTCAGAAAACATTTTAATGACCATATAAACAGCTATTTTGTTGTTAGCTGAAGTTTTTGTTGTTAGTTGAAGACTACTACATAATCTTTGAACATATAGGTATTTATGTTTTCCCTGTTGTATAATGTAGATAAAATATCTTCTTTTTTTTTGAGTTGGACTCTCACTCTGTCACCCAGAATGGAATGCAGTAGCCACTCCCAGCCACCGCAGCCTCGACCTGCTGAGTTCCGGTGATCCTTCCGCCTCAACCTTGCAAGTAGCTGGAACTACAGGCGCGCGCTACCATGCCCGGCTAATTTTTTAATTATTGTAGAGATGAGGTCTCGCCAAGTTGCCCAGGCAGGTCTCGAACCCGCGGGCTCAGGCAACTCACTCACCTCAGCCTC
>NW_007111702.1:0-699 GCF_000164805.1 Carlito syrichta
TTCTGACAGATTCTCTTGGGTTTTCAAGGTATATAATCATGTCATCTGCAAAGAGAGATAATTTGACTTCCTCTTTTCCTATTTGGATACCCCTGATTGCCTTCTCTTCTCTGATTGCTCTAGCCAGGACTTCCAATACTATATTGAACAGGAGGGGTGAGAGTGGGCATCCTTGTCTTGTTCCAGTTTTCAGGGGAAATGATTCCAATTTTTGTCCATTTAGGAGTATGCTGGCTGTGGGTTTCTCGTAGATGGCTTTTACTACTTTGAGGTATGTTCCCTGTATGCCTAGATGTTCAAGGGTTTTTATGAAGAAGGGGTGCTGGATTTTATCAAAAGCTTTTTCTGCATCTAATGATATAATCATGATGTACCACATTTTTTAAATCCAGTCCTCTTTTGATGGATAGCATGGTTGCTTCCAGGTTCTTGCTATTGTGAACAATGCTGCAATAAACATATGTGTGCAGGTATTTTTTTTATAGAGTGATTTGTGTTCTTCAGGGTATATTCCCAGTAGGGGGATTGAGGGGTCATAAGGGAGGTCAATATTTAGAGCTTTTAGGAATCTCCATACTGTTTTCCACAGAGGTTGCACTAGTTTGCCTCCCACCAACAGTGTAGAAGTGTTCCCTTTTCGCCACACCCTCTCCAGCAACTGTTATTTTTTGAGTTATTGATAATTGCAATTCTGACTGG
>NW_007111703.1:0-1134 GCF_000164805.1 Carlito syrichta
CAAGGACAAATATATGGACTTTGCAGCAACTTGGATAGATTTGGAGTCAATGACACTCCGTAGTCAATCACAGAAACAAAGAACAGAGTGCCATATGTTCTCACTCATAAGCAGACCTTGACCAACTATAATACTATGAGAAAGTATTGGCAGTAATGGGAAACTGTCAGGGGAAAGGAGTGGGATTGGTAGTTGAGGGAAACTACTATGGAGGTAGGGGCAGACCTCATCAGCAAGGGTACCTGCATAATCAATGTTTGTATATTTAACCCTGAATTGTGTCCCACATCTTTATAACAAAAAAATAAACAAGAGAAACTTAAGAAACAATCAATTCTCAAAACTCACCTTTATGTCAAAAGGAAGTAATAAATTAACAATCTAAACACTAGGTCTCGGTTCACATTATACACTATTTCAAACATATTTTTATTCAACTTGGAACTAATTTTCCTTCCAAATAGGCATAGAGATCACTACACTCTTTTTTATCTTTCAAGTTGCAAAAACGAAATCTAGGTTCCATATTTGAAAGAACTGAGGAGACAGACATAAGGAAATGATACTTTGTGTAGAATACAGCAAATAACTGAATCAAATCAACTAAAATTTTAGTGATGAAAGATAAAACTCCATTTTATAAAACTCTATAAGCCAGGCTAGTGAGTCAGTAAACATTGTCAAAATTATGCTCATGTGCACCTTTGGGGTGACCTTAAGTCACAAGTCAATGTTTTCACAACTGCTAATGATGATTGATTATAGCCTAAAATCATAGTGTCACTAGCACAGTGAGCAAATGTCAAAAATGGTACCAACACACTGTCCCATCTCAGCTTGTCACTCCTGAAAAATTATACTTATTTCTAAAATACAAATACAAAAGACAAGGCAATCAGTAAATTAACAATTATGAATTGTTTTCTATTTTAGCGGCTACCCATACCATTCAGCTTTACTTTACAGAAGACTTGTTTATTTATAATGTAATGTATTATGCGAAAGGATTTACAATGTGCAAAAGATTCACACAGATGTCCTTTAAGTAATAAACCCTACTTGATTTTTAATACAGTATGATTCATCACATTTCAATTTACTTAAAACCTTCAGTAATCCTGCAGTGGCATAAGA
>NW_007111704.1:0-1069 GCF_000164805.1 Carlito syrichta
CTATTCAGATGACAACATTTCCCATTCGGTGGGCTCTCTCCCTGCTGTCTTGATGGCTTCTTCTGCTTTGCAGAAGATCATTAGTGTGATGAGGTCCCACTTGTCTATCTTACTTCTTAAGGTATTGGCGTTTAGGGTTCTGAATAGGAATTGGTTCCCAATTCCAATTTCCATAAGGGTGTCTCCTGCATGTTCTAAGATTCTTAGATTCTGAGGTTTTACGTTTATGTCTTTGATCCATTTAGAGTTAATTTTTGTGTATGGGGTATGTAGGGGTCCTGTTTCAATCTTCTGCATGTCATCAGTCAGTTTTCCCAGCATTATTTACTGAATAGCTTCTCCTCTTCCCTGAGACCCACTCCCGACTATCACTCTATAGGATGATGCAAAGGGGAAATGAATGGAATCAATAAACATACGCACACACTCCAAAAGAAACTGGAATAACAACGAAGCTAAACAAACCTATCAGCAGTAAAACAACCCCCAAGAAAACTAAACACACACATACATGAATAGCACAATGTGAATAGGGACAAAGAACAGAAAGACCGAAGGGAAAAAAAGGAAGAGGGTTAAGGTCGAACCTTCACACGTTTATTGACATATCCCTTAAACTATAAAAAATGAATATAAAAAAGACCCAGAAGGATGAAAGAACAAAAACTAACAACAACAAAATCAAAAGATAAACATTCAATCATTCACATACACATAAAGAGAAAATGACAAATAAAAGAAGAAAGAAACAGAAAAAGAAAAGGAAAAAGAAAAGAAAAATTTGGGAGGGGGGGAAGATGCAGATCAAACCCTCACTAACACATTTATGCACAATGGAAAAATATTTTTAAAATAGATGATCAGCAAGAAAGCAGTTAAAATTTTTTAATTTAAAAAGTAGCCGGGCTCGGTGGCTCAGCCTGTAATCCCGCGCCTTTGAGAGGCTGATGTGAGTGGATTGCCTGAGCCCACGGGTTTCGAGACCCGCCTGGGCAGCGAGACCTCATCTCTACAATAAATCAAAAAATCAGCCGGGCGTGGTAGCGCATGCCTGTAATTCCGGCTCTTG
>NW_007111705.1:0-808 GCF_000164805.1 Carlito syrichta
CCAAAGAGCTGGGATGATAGGTTTAAGCCACCATGCCCAGCCCATAGACAGCACTTTTTCTTTTGAGTTGGAGTCTCACTCTGTGGCACAGACTGGAGTCTCACTCTGTCGCACAGCCTCGACCTGCTGGGCTCTGGCGATCCTTCCGCCTCAGCCTTCCAAGTAGCTGGAACTGCAGGTGTACGCTACCACACCCAGCTCAGTTTTGATTTATTGCAGAGATGAGGTCTCGCCAAGTTGCCCAGGTGGGTCTCGAACCTGCGGGCTCAGGCAATCCACTCATCTCAGTCTCCCAAAGGCGTGGGATTACAGGCTGAGCCACTGAGCCTGGCTAGGCAGCACTTTTCCACTATGATCCTGTTCATATGGTGGAGAGCAGAAGCAAATTCTCTCTTATAAGGGCATGGATCCCATTCCTGAGGGTGCCACCCTTATGGTCCCAGCTAATCCTAATGACATCCCAAAGACCCCACTGGCTAATGCTGTTATGTTAGGAGTAGGGTTTTAACACATGGAATTTGCAGAGACACAAATACTCAGTTTACAACTGATGACTTCCAGAGTGACCACATATTGGATGCCACACACTTGTGATGCCCACATGCATTTATTCTCTGGAGTGTGTCCCTCAGAATAGAGCAATGAGGTCATAGCAGACACGTTCAAACCACATTCCAAAGTGGTTGTATCATTTCACACTTCCCTAAGCAGTGTGTGAGTGTGCCCACAGCCCCCATCACCTCTGGCACACAATTGGGTCTGCCTCTGTCTTTTTAGCCAAAAAGTCATGAGGGGTGTCTCATTGTTA
>NW_007111706.1:0-903 GCF_000164805.1 Carlito syrichta
GGTCATATCATTTTAAGAACAATAAACATTGGGAAGCAGTGACAGAAGAGTAACAGGAAAAAAGTAAATTCGAAAAATTGAGAAATAACAATAAAAATCATTTAAAAATTATCTAAACAGAGACTTCTATACATTTTAGTAATGATAAACAAAGAGTAGATGAAGTTACTCTTTAACTATGTAACTATCTTAGTCACTTATATTAGTATTCATTTTATATAAGTAATCTGACAAAGTATATGGCTTTGCAAAAATATCTTTTTAAAAATACCGGCAAACTATGAAGTTGTATAAATATTTTAAATTAAATTTGTATTCAAGCCAGATCTTATTTACTCAATTACCAATATTCATTTAGAGTACACAATTAGAAAATAATTCAATCTCTGACATTGATAATTTTCTAGATATTGCCAACTACTTTATATCTAGTCAACTCTAATCTCAAAGTATGTATCTTCTTCCAAATTATAAGCATACATGATAAGTTTTAAAAGTAACTCACTGTTTTCAGTTGTAAAAAAGATTATCAGAGATCTAGTTCACGTGTTATTCTTTATATTTTGAGGACATGATTACAAAATGCATTATAACTCCACAAAAATAAAATGAATCTATTATCAATTTATCAGAAACACCATCTATGTAAACACACATCTTTGTATCTTTTACATGAGTTTAATAAACTGCTTTTCTGTTGCTATTGAATAAACAATGTGAATTAAGTTTAATTCATTCTGAAAGCAAATGTATCTACATATTTTAGTATCTCAAAACTACTTATTGCACAATATGAATATATAAAATACAGTTTTCAAGAAATCATTTGAGAAATTAAACTGAAAGAACTGAAAACATTACAAATATGAGAAGGAACCCCTTCCAAAAATATTATTTTTTGGA
>NW_007111707.1:0-1032 GCF_000164805.1 Carlito syrichta
AATGAACACTTACATCTAATGAAAAGGCAAAATGATATTCACAGCATAATTACTTGCTATTTCATTTACTATTTTATATCAACTGACACATTTTAACAGGTAAACTTTTGCACAATTATTAGGGGAAATAATAATTCGAACCAAATTGAAAAATTACCATAACTTCTCTTTCAATATGTGTGGTGAAAATAGACAACTGGGCTAACATTTATTCTTTTGAGTTGATGACAACTTCTGTATCTTTCCCCCTCAAATGAACGTTAAAACGGGAAAATTAAACTATTGACAAAAAGAGGCTGCCTTAGAAGTTACAAATTATATCAATCTAGATATTTCCTGATTAGATAAAATATGAGATCACATGAAACTTAGTACTTTAAAGATTATTAATATATACTGATGGACTACAGAGCTGTATTTAAATTCCATCAGGATGATGTTATTTATCCAAAAAATTCTGCAGGCCGATATAGCAATTCATGAATCATTATTTATGTTTAAATATTTATAAATCAACTCGTTGCTCCCTGGTTTAACACTGAAACTCTATCATCGTACTTGATTTGGACTCTAAGGAGCCTGCATAATGCATTTCAGAAGACTTGCACACCCCCACACAATTCTGGATTAATAGCCAAACAAACAAGGAGTAATTGTCTCCACTCCAGGGAAACGTAAGTGATAACATCAATCTGACCTTTGCTTAAAACTTACTGCTTACTTCTCACACATTCTCCACAACAAAGTTTCCTCTCCCAGAGGCAGTTCATTGCAGAATATTTATCACATGCTCATTCATCCACAGAAAGAAAAATTTAGTGATTAACAGGATAACAGATAAGGTGAGAAATGATAAGTTATCCCACGATCAAATGAAGAGAGGATGTAAAGGGGCCTGGCCACTCCAGCTATCATTAACTCCATTGAAAGTAAAAAGGCCTTTTGTCATTTCTTCACTGGGCAATAGGTCCAATTGTCTAAAATCCTTGCGTAGAATTCAGACACGTACTAGAGCAGGGTCCTTCAGGCCAA
>NW_007111708.1:0-907 GCF_000164805.1 Carlito syrichta
CTTGATCACCCTATTGGGTCATCTGGTGAGAGGATGGAGTACTTGATTTGGTGTTCCTTGTTAATATGCCTTTCTGTTTTTATTTTGGGTTTAATTACCTTTTTCTCCTAGCTGACTAGATGTCTTATTTTACATACTCATTTTAAAGCCCTCCCTCTCCCAAGTCAGCCTATTTCTTTGATATCTTCCTCATCAGCTGCAAGAGGATGACAGACAAGATGGACTCTTCCTACTGTCAGACACTGACAGAGCAGAGAAATGTAGACAGATGGATAACAGATAGGAGGGGTCTAAGTACCCTACAACTTATTGAAGCAAATGGAGGAGAGTTGGGTGGCAAATTACCTATACTGTCCACAAACCAGCAGGCAGCTTTGTTTGCCAGCTATCCAAATAGTTTCTGGGTAATTTGGCACATTTCTACTTTGTTGTGCTATGTCTAAACGTATGACTTTGAGTTCTGAAAATTTCCTGTTGTAAAAGATCTGCCCAATAATAAGCGATATTTGGAGTGTGATATTCAGAGAAATACACATACCTTTCATTTTGCTAGCCCCTCAAAGAAGATTTGAGGTATGAGCTTTTATTTTTTTATTTTTTATTGTTAAAAATTTTTTTTGAGTTGGAGTCTCACTCTGTCGCCCAGACTGGAGTGCAGTGGCCACTCCTGGATACTGTAGCCTCGCCTGCTGGGCTCCATCGATCCTTCCGCCTCAGCCTTCCGAGTAGACAGAATTACAGGCATGGGCTACCATGCCTGGCTGATTTTTTGATTTATTGTAGAGATGAAGTCTCGCTGCCAGGCGGGTCTCGAACCTGCCAATTCATGCTTTCCACTCACCTCAACCTCCCTTCTCGCGGGATGACAGGCTGAGCAACTGAGCCCGGCTGGAGGTATGAACTTTTA
>NW_007111709.1:0-900 GCF_000164805.1 Carlito syrichta
TGACTCAACCTGCTGACGTAATCCATTACCTCACTAGCTAGCTAGCTGTATTAACCAACTGACTAATTTAGAAAGATGATTTAACTAGCTGACTTAGCTAGCTGACTTAACTGACTGACTTAACTAGTTAGCTAGCTGACAACTACCTGAATTAGTTAGCTAACTATTTAACTAGCTGAATAACTAGTTGATTTAATAATTAGCTAACTTGTTAAGTAGTAGACTTAAGTAGCTGACTTAAATAGTTAGCTAACTAGTGAGCTAGCTGACTTAGCTAGCTCACTATTTAGCTAGCTGACTTAGATAACTGACTTAACTACTTGGATAACGAGATAGCTAGCTGACTTATGAATTGGTTAACGAGTTAGCCAACTGTTTTAACTTGTTGGGAAACGAGTTAACTAGCTGGCTTGACTAGTTGGTTAACGAGTTAGCTAGGTGACTTAACTTTGTAGCTGATGAGTCGGCAGACAACTTAGCTCTTGTAACACATTGACTGACTACTCGGCCGACTTGTTAGCTGGCTTAACAAGTTGGACAACTAGTCGGCCGACTAGTTAGCTGAGTCAACGTGTTGAATGACGAGTTGGCCCACTAGTTAGCTCGGTTAACTAGTTGTCTGCTGGTTTGCTGACCTAAGTAGTCGGCCGACTAATTCACCGACTAGTTAGCTGGACTAACTAGTTGGCTGACAAGTTAGCTGAGCTAACATGTCAGTTGAAAGGTAGCCGACTAGTTGGCCAATTGGTTAGCTGACTTAACTTGTTGGCTGGCTAGTTGTCTGACTTAAATAGTTGGCCAGCGAGTGAGTTGACAGTTGAGCTGACTTAATGAGTCAGCTGGTGAGTGAGCCGACTGGTCAACTAGCTTTACTAGTCGGCCGTTGATTGAGCCAACTGG
>NW_007111710.1:0-1022 GCF_000164805.1 Carlito syrichta
TTCTCATTGTTGTTTTAATGTTCAATTCCTTAGTTATATGTGTTGAATATACTTTATATGCTTATTTCCAATTGTGCCACCTCTTTGGTGAGGTTCATTTAGGTTTCTTGCCTATTTGTAATTGCATTGTTTGACTTTTTATTGTTGATTTTAAGAGTTATTTGTATCTTTTGAGTAGCAGTCATTTATCAAAGGTGTCTTTTCAAATATTATTTCCCAGTCTGTGGCTTATCTTTCCATTCTCTTACCAGTAACTTTCATGAGCAAAAGTCTTTAACTTTAATAAAGTCTTGCTTGGCAATTATTTTCTTCATAGATTACAGTCTTGGTGTTGTTTTTACAAAGTCATTGCCATATGCAAGGTCATCTAGATTTTCTTCTATGTTATCTTTTAGGAGTTTCATAATTTTTTCTTTTACATTTAGCTAGATGGTCCATTTTGAGCTATTTTATGGAACAGCTATAAAGTTTATGCCTAAATTTATTTAATTTCTGCAGATGGATGTTCAGTTTTCCAGCACCATTTTCTGCTCCTTTGCACTATGTTTGCTCCTTTATCAAAGATCAGTTGATTACATTTATGTGCATCTATTCTGTTCTGCTGATTTACATATCTATTCATTCACCAATATTACAATTTTGATTACTACAGCTTTATAGTTAAATCTTGAAGTTTGATAGTGTTATTCCTTCAACTTTGTTCTTCTCCTTCAGCACTGAATTGGCTGTTCTGTGTCATTCTCCTCTCCATATAAACTTTGGAGTCAGTGTGCTGATATCCATACAATAACTTGCTGAGATTATTTGGGATTGTGCTGAAATTAAAGATCAAGTTGGGAAAGATTTATATCTTGATAAACTATTGATTTCCTGACTTCAGTTGCATTAATTCCTGCACTGATTTTTATCATTTTCTCCTTTAGATTTATTTATTTATTTATTTATTTGAGTTGGAGTTTTCACTCTGTCACCCAGACTGGAGTGCAGTGGCTACTCCTGGCCACCACAGCCTCAACCTGCTG
>NW_007111711.1:0-848 GCF_000164805.1 Carlito syrichta
CACTCACCTCAGCCTCCCAAGGCTAGGGATTACAGGTTGAGTGACTGAGCCCGGCTTATCCTCCTAATTTTATATTGGGTGCCAACTCTGAATGCAATAAGAAAACAATAGAGTGGTTTCTCAAAAAGTTAAAAATAAAACTATTATTTGATCTAGAAATTTCATTTTTGGTTATATATATTAAAAAATCAGTATCTCAAAGCAATATTTACACTCTTACAGTCATGAGAGCATTATTTTCAATAGTCAAGATCTGAAAATAATCTAAGTGTCCACCAATGAATGAATCAACCCAGAAAATGCCACACACACATACACACACACACACACACACAGTGGAAAATTACTCAGCATAGTTTTTTTAAAAATAAGAATATATTTTCTTATTTGTGATAACATGAGTGAACCTGGAATCTATCATACTAAGTAAACAATGAAAGAAACAGCTAAATTTATAGAAGAAAGGGTAGAAGCGTGATTTGCCATCAACTGGTGGAAAGGGGTAGGAATGGGAAGATGATCTTCAAATGATCTCACTCATAAGTGGACTTTGAACAACTACTTTAATACTATAACAAAAGGATTGACAGAAGCAGAAAACTGGGGGGAGGGAGGCAGGGAGGTGGAATTGACAGCAGTAGAAATCTTCCTGGGGGAGGGTGGAACACTTCATCAACAAGGGTACCTGTACAACGAATATTTGTAAAGCTAACCCTGAATTGTACCCGACAATTTTAAAATTAAAAAGAAAAAATTAAAGTTAAAAAAATTGTAGAAACTTATTACGGTAAGGTCTCTGCTGATCTGAGATCTTACAACTTTAAAAATACACTAACAAAACACAGAAG
>NW_007111712.1:0-739 GCF_000164805.1 Carlito syrichta
ACCCATGGAAGAACCTGAACGACCTTGGTAAAGTCCCTTGCAAAATAAAGGAAAATCATCTAGTGTTAGTAAGAAGATATTGACAAGAAAGGGAAAAGAGTGAGCAAACAGATATTAACTTCAAAAGGAGAGGGAATGTTAGAATACGACACTGAAACAGTTTTCTGTAAGTATTGATGTGAATGTTAGTCTTCTAAATATTGTCTTCCCTTTTCACTATCATGCTTGTACATTGGGTCGAATTAGTATTGAGTTATTGTATCTATTGGAAGAATTGGGTGATTAAAAGAAATTTGTGACAATGTCATTAAGTGAAGTCATTTTGGAATATCAATTTTCTAAGTATTACAAAGAATGACAGAAATTACACAAAGAGCATATTTTTGCCAATTATGCAAAGTAGTCTTAAATAATAAATAAGAAGTGGGTGGGAAAGTGAATGGGAACAATCACTTTAGAGAATATGTTGTATCAGTTAATAACGGTAAAGTTGTATATCCAAACTCAAAGTTTGTGTGCTTGAGAAACCCTTATATGTATGGCAGAGGGAAAAAGTAATGATATACTCTGAATTCTTAGAATTACCAAAACATTTTTAGAATAACTTAAAAGGCAACTACTAATGGCCTACATAAGTAAAGAATGCTGTAGTCATAAAGTTGAAAAACAGACAGAGAAAAAGAATTATGTCTATATACATCAACATTTACATATCCAATATTTCATGTTGATTGGGACA
>NW_007111713.1:0-1120 GCF_000164805.1 Carlito syrichta
TGGGTTCGAGACCTTCCTGGGCAACTTGGTGAGACCTCATCTCTCCAATAACTCAAAAAAATTACCCGGGTGTGGTAGCGGGCGCCTGTAGTTCCAGCTACTTGGAGGGCTGAGGCAGAAGGATCGCCAGAGCCCCAGCAGGTCAAGGCTGCGGTGGCCAGGAGCGGCCACTGCACTCCAGTTTAGGCGACAGAGTGAGACTCCAACTCAAAAAAAAAAAAAGAAATCAAAGAAGCCAAGCAAAAAGGACAAATATAATCACTTATACGTGGTATTTAAAGGATCAAATTCATAGGGAACGATCAAAGTAGAGTGATGGCTACAAGGGATGCAGGGAAAAGAACAGGAAGTTCATATTTAACAAGTATAGACTGACTTCCAGTTGGGAAAGATGAAGAAAGTTCTGGAGATTGATGGGGCAGAGGTTACACAACAATGTGGATGTAGTTAATGACACAGAACATTAAATTTAAAAATGGTCTAGTTAGCAAATATCACACATATGTAGTTACAAGGAAACAAGATACGAGGTGCTGGCATGTTACAATATGGATAGACTTTGAAAACAGCATGCTCAGTGAAAGAAGCCAGACACCAAAGGCCACATACTGTGAAAATCCACTTATGTGGAACAGCAGAATAGGCAAATCCACAGAGAAAGAAGGTAGATTAGTGGTTGCCAAGAATGGGGGGGATGGGGAGCACTGAGTTTCCTCTGGAGGTCAGGAAAATGTTCTGGAACTAGATTGATGGCTGCACGACACTGCCAGTATACTGAATTCCACTGAATTATATACCTCTTACAAGTGGTAAAAATGACCGTGCCTTTGGGAGGCTGAGGTGAGTGAATTGCCTGAGCCTGCGGGTTCGAGACCTGCCTGGGAAACTTGGCGAGACCTCATCTCTGCAATAAATCAAAATGAGCCGGGTGTGGTAGCACACTCCTGCAGTTTCAGCTACTTGGAAGGCTGAGGCAGAAGGCTTGCTGGAGCCCAGCATGTTGAGGCTGAGTGGCCAGGAGCGGCCACTGCAATTCAGTCTGGGTGACAGAGTGAGACTCCAACTCAAAAAAAAAAATGGCAATATGGCAACATTTTTACCAGTAAACTTATCCCAAAAA
>NW_007111714.1:0-933 GCF_000164805.1 Carlito syrichta
AGTGCTTTTAGATAGTTTCAGTTCTTTGTTCTACAGGGAAAGTTGTTTTTCAGATAATCATCCAGTGAATTAATTTGTTCCCTGAGTTTCCTTGAATTTTTTTATTCCATTCAATTTTTTTTTAGTCTCAGTGGCTCCTGAAAATAAATCTAACAATTTCAATGGCTTTGTACTTGGTAATATGGCTGATTTATTTGCCTGAAGTTTAGATACATTCACACAGAACATGAGCATCAGTTTGTTGGTTAGTTTTTGTTTCTTCTTTTATTTTAGGTAGTTTAAGGTTTCCTCTGGGGGGAAATTCTTTTAATGGTAAATTCACCTTATTGTTTGAAGGAAACATTCACAAATTCTTTTATGCCACTGCAGGATTACTGAAGGTTTTAAGTAAATTGAAATGTGATGAATCATATTGTATTAAAAATTAAGTAAGGGTTTATTAATTAAAGGACATCTGTGTGAATCTTTTGCACATTGTAAATCCTTTTGCATAATACATTACATTATAAATAAACAGGGCTTCTGTAAAGAAAGCTGAATGGTACGTGTAGCTGCTAAAATAGAAAACAATTCATAATTGTTAATTTACTGGTTGCCTTGTCTTTTGTATTTGTATTTTAGAAATAAGTATAATTTTTCAGGAGTGACAAGCTGAGATGGGATAGTGTGTTGGTACCATTTTTGACGTTTGCTCACTGTGCTAGTGGCACTATGATTTTAGGCTATAATCAGTCATCCTTAGCAGTTGCGAAAACATTGACTTGTGACTTAAAGTCACCCCAAAGGTACACATGAGCATAATTGTGACAATGTTTACTGACTCACTAGCCTGGCTTATAGAGTTTTACAAATGGAGTTTTATCTTTCATCATTAAAATTTTGGTTGATTTGATTCAGTTATTTGCTGTATTCTACACAAAGTATCATTTTCAT
>NW_007111715.1:0-699 GCF_000164805.1 Carlito syrichta
CTGATTTTTTGTCCTGATGATCTGTCTAAGGTTGTGAGTGGTGTATTAAAGTCCCCAGTTATTATGGTGTTAGAGTCAATGTCTTTCTTTAGTTTTCCTAGAAGTTGCTTTATGAATGTTGGTGCGCCTATGTTGGGTGCATATATGTTTAGGATAGATATTTCTTGTTGATGGAGTGAACCTTTTATCATTATGTAGTGGCCCTCTGTATCTTTTTTAATTTTTGATAGCTTAAATGGTATTTTGTCTGAAATTAGGATCGCGACTCCTCCTTTCTTTTGTGTTCCATTCGCCTGAAAATTTGTTTCCCATCCTCTTACTTTGAGTCTGTGTATGTCCTTTCTAGTGAGATGGGTCTCTTGAAGGCAGTATATTGTTGCCTGGTGATATTTTATCCATTTTGTCATTCTATGTCTTTTCAGTGGTGCGTTTAGTCCATTCACATTCAGACTAATTATTGAAATGTGAGAGTTCGTCCCTATCATGGAGTTCTTATTGAGTTATTGTTCTTCCACTTGGTTTTTTCTTTTTTCTTTTTCTTTTTCTTTTTTTTGTCTTTCTATTGCTTTTGGGGTTGGTTCATGTATATTTTATTCTTTTCCCTGTACTCTTGTGAAGAACGTTGTTCTTTTTTTCCTTTTCTTCTGTGTTTAGTACTTTCTTAAGTGTTTCATGTAGAGATGGTTTTGTGACTGCATA
>NW_007111716.1:0-746 GCF_000164805.1 Carlito syrichta
CCCTCTTCTGTGACATTTTTTGAAACTTACTTCAGGCAACTCAAACTTTTTAAATCAAAAAGTGGAAGTTAAGGCGTGGGACGGTGAGACACTGCTAATTTTTAGGTAAGATAGCTAGTATCTACTACTTATTCACAGAATACGATTATTTGTAGTACACGGTGGAATCACATAACAACTTTGACAGTTAATCCTCTTGAGTTTTGTTAATGCTTTGCTGTGTTAACAATGTTATTTTCATTTTATTGCAAGTTGTACACTCAGATATCTCTATTTTTTAGAATTTATTTCAGATAAAGTTTTCAAAGTTCAGTAAAGGAGTTACCTGGAGGGAAAATTCTTTAACTGATCAGTGGTAAACCTGGGTAAGCAGACTTGCTTATATGGAATTTGCTCCAAGAATGAGCCACCAGAGAATACTTTGGCAAGAAATGAGGCTTGCCTCTGATTTCCGATAAAGATTTGAATTGAAACAGTGTGTGTTCACTTAATCTTGTTAAAAGTAGCACAAAGCACTGAGTGTATTAGAGCTTGTCGCTGCTGTTCCAGCTCATAGGAAACAGTTCTTTTCTCATTGTGCTGCCACAATCAAGCATTCCTTTAGTTATCATCATTCACTGAGATGTCCTGTGCTCCACCACAATGTGCCTCACCTGCGGAAGACTTTTGTCCTTTCTCACTGCTAAGCAACACTGTGCTTTTCCCTAACTGGATGGAGTTTGGAGGCAACACTTGTTCAAAGAATA
>NW_007111717.1:0-453 GCF_000164805.1 Carlito syrichta
CAGGATGAGCCTACTTGGTCATGATGGATGATTTTTGAGATGTATTGCTGAATCCAGTTTGCTAGGATCTTGTTGAGAATTTTAGCATCTATGTTAATCAAAGATATTGGCCTGTAGTTTTCTTTCTTTGCTGAATCTTTACCTGGCTTGGGTATCAATGTGATGTTGGCTTTGTAAAATGATTTGGGGAGCGTTCCATCTTTTTCAATCACCTGGAATACCTTCAGTAGGATTGGTATCAGCTCATCCTTAAATGTCTTATAGAATTCTGCTGGAAAGCCATCTGGTCCAGGGCTTTTTTTTGGAAGAAGTTTTCTTATTACGTAGTCGATTTCCTTGATTGTTGTTGGTTTATTTAGGGTTCTATTTCTTCTTGTTCCAACTTAGGTAGGTTGTGTGATGTCAGAAGGTCCTCCATTTCCTTAAGGTTTTCAAGTTTGTTTCCATACGGTG
>NW_007111718.1:0-810 GCF_000164805.1 Carlito syrichta
ACAGGCGTGTGCCTCCACACCCAGCTAATTTTTTTATTTATTGTAGAGACAAGGTCTTGCCAAGTGGTCTGGGCTGGTCTCAAGCCTGTGGGCTCAGACAATCCACTTGCCTCATCCTCCCAAAGTGCTGGGGTGGCAGACTGAGCTACCAAGACTGGCTTAGCTTTTTTTTTTAATTATTAGAGTGATAGAACATTTTCACTGGTCAATAGTATTTTCTGTCTTACAATAATTATTTTATTTTATTTATTTATTATTATTATTTTTGAGTTGGAATCTCACTCTGTCGCCCAGACTGGAGTGCAGTGGCCGCTCCCAGCCACCACAACCTCGACCTACTGGGATTCGGCGATCCTTTCACCTCAGCCTTCCAAGTAGCTGGAACTACAGGCGCGCGCTACCATGCCCGGCTCATTTTGATTTTATTGTAGAGATGAGGTCTTGCCAAGTTGCCCAGGTGGGTCTCGAACGCGTGGGCTCAGGCAATCCACTCACCTCAGGCGCGGGATTACAGGCTGAGCCACCGAGCCTGGCTACGCTCTCACTTTTTTTTATTATTAGAAGAGTATAAGCATATTTGCAGTAAGACTTTAGCTTTGTGGTTCTTGCAAAGGCTTCCTGCTATTGCAGACTCTAAAGAAAAAGCCTGGAAGCCAGGGAGGTTCTAAGAACAGAAGATAATAGAAGATGTGGAACATGCAGCACCACAATTATGTTTCATAAGCACAACTTGGCTTTTTCTTCCTCCATATCTACAGTTTTCTAAAATTCTGCAATGTTGAAGTCGACAGTATTAATAGTCAAGTGACA
>NW_007111719.1:0-544 GCF_000164805.1 Carlito syrichta
AATGAAGAGTACACTTTTAACAAAACAAATCCTTCTTTTACTAAACACTACTATTTGGTAAAAATTATTTCTCCCATATAGAACTCTTTACATCTTCCAACTCCCAGGTTTCAAGTGGCAAGATTGAGAGTGGAGATAGAAGAAGTAGGGCTGATAGCAGCCCAGAGGTGCCCTACAACCTGGGGTCTTTGGCCTTCCGGGCCCTGTCAACGTGAAGGCCTCTGAGGCTGGCTCCCGACACTGGAGGGCAGTGGCACACTCCCAGCCACTGCAGCCTTGACTTGCTTGGTTCAAGAAATCTTTCTGCCTCAGGCTTCCAAGTAGCTGGAATTACAGACTCATGCCGCCACACCATTCTACTTTATGTCTCTATCAGTTTGACAACTATTTTTATTCTCACATAGTAGAAATCATACAATATTTTGTCCTTTTTCCCCAAAGGCTAGACAAGTAAAGTCGTGGAAGTCACAGAGGGAGCAAAGAAGATCTGTAGTGTGGGTGTGATCAATTAGTTGTAAACACACCTGCCAGTATTTGTCTTTTT
>NW_007111720.1:0-485 GCF_000164805.1 Carlito syrichta
GTTTTTGTTTTTGACATCTGTTGATGTATTTAATTACATTTATGGTTTTACGAATGTTGAACCAGGCTTGCATCCCAGGAATGAAGCCTACCTGGTCATGGTGGATGATTTTTGAGATGTATTGCTGAATCCAGTTTGCTAGGATCTTGTTGAGAATTTTAGCATCTATGTTCATCAAAGATATTGGCCTGTGGTTCTCTTTCTTTGTTGGATCTTTACCTGGCTTGGGTATCAATGTGATGTTGGCTTCGTAAAATGATTTGGGGAGAGTTCCATCTTTTTCAATCATCTGGAATACCTTCAGTAGGATTGGTATCAGCTCCTCCTTGAATGTCTTGTAGAATTCTGCTGGAAAGCCATCTGGACCAGGGCTTTTAGTTGTAGGAAGTTTTCTTATTACGTAGCTGATTTCCTTGATTGTTATTGGTCTATTTAGGGTCTCAATTTCTTCTTGTTCCAACCTAGGTAGGTTGTGTGATGTCAAA
>NW_007111721.1:0-804 GCF_000164805.1 Carlito syrichta
GGGGATGGAAGTTGTATGTACCCCAGAGTGAGTAAGCAGACTTCTAGAGAACACCTGCAGATCCCTCGGCCCAGAGTTTGGGACACTGGTCATCCTAAGTTGTATCTGCTCTCTGCCCTTCCCACCTCTCTGCATTTGGACTGGCAATGACCAATGAAAACAGTCTTGTCTTCACAGATGGCCAGGTTCTGTGAGCCTGGGTCCTTAATGGCAGGTCTAGAACAGTTTTCTTTATATATCTTGTGCTTCAGAGAAACTAAGTTGTTTATTTTACACGTTTTTTCAAGTGCACTTTCATTAGACATGTTCTTATTATATGTTTATATTAAATCCTTTTATTTCAAAAAATAGTTTAAATTTCATTCTCTCTTTTGTCCCATCTTCAAACTATAAGAGGTTTATTCTTTTCTGAGGTGGAACCTGTCATCTTTTTTATTTACTTTATTATGCTTACTCATCACTAGCTAGACTTAAATCCTTGAAAAGCAATTAAAAAATAAAATAAAATAAAGCATTTCTTGCCAACCTCTGCATCCTCTATGAAAGATAGCAATGTGAATTTTATGTAATGGACATTTTTTACACTCTCCTGTGAGATTGAGTATGTGTCCAACCTTGGCTGATGTGTAATAACAGGAATAAAATTAACACATAAATTATTGTGTCATCTGTTTTGTGGTGAAGTTGTGGTTTTCATTTGTATTCTTTGGAAAATTACTGTGTCTGTGGAGATGACTTGGGTTTGTTTCTGACATGGACAAGTTATGAAAGTTATTTGATTTATAAAATGATACATGGAATTAC
>NW_007111722.1:0-806 GCF_000164805.1 Carlito syrichta
CCCCAGCTAATTTTTTTATTTATTGTAGAGATGAGGTCTCCCCAGGTTGCCCAGGTGGGTCTCGAACCCACGGGCTCAGGCAATCCACTCACCTCAACCTCCCAAGGCACGGGATTACAGGCTGAGCCACTGAGCCTGGAAGATGTAGTCTTTCTTGCTTTCTGTGTAGTAGCCCAGGTTCCCTTGCCTGGATCAATCACTCCAGCCGATACCATAACTCCCTTTTTGAACTCTTCACTCAGAGGCAGAAGAAACCCCAAATGGCCACATGGTAGTCTTAACCTCTGGTTTAATGGGACCAGTCCATTTAGAATTAATACCTCTATACCAGAAGAGATATAAAATTAGGCAGAAAAGAAGCAAGCATTTTGCTAGTGGGGTGCGAGGGGTAATGATGAGTGGTGTCACTCTCATTTCCACCTCTTGAGTCCTGGACTATTGTAGAAAGAATAACGTGATGAACACTGATTCCAAGAAGATAAAGCTTTCTGGAGAACCTTGCCCCAGGCCTGTAAGGTATCATCACCCTGCTGGTGCTGTAACAGCCTTCCAAAAGCTACTTCACCATTTTATCAAGCCAGCTGCTTCAGGATGATGTGGCACATGGTAAAACCAGTGCACTTTGGGAGCTTGAGCCCATCCCTGCACCTCTTTGGTTCTGACGTGAGTTCCTTGGTCAGAAGTAATGCTGTGTTGAATACTGTGGATAAGGATTTCTGTAAGTCCATGGATGGTAGTTGAGACAAAAACATTGCATGCAAGGAGGGCAAATCCATATCCAGGGTACAGAGACAAAACACTCTTCC
>NW_007111723.1:0-856 GCF_000164805.1 Carlito syrichta
GGAAAATAACACTGCCCATTGGTCACGTGCTACCATAATTTCCAACTTTTTTGTAGTTCTAATTGTCGACACTGGTCTAACTGTAAGTCAGGTCTATCAGTCCCCAAACTTCTGGAATTCTCTCAGACATGCAAGTGTAGGTGCTCTGTTCCTGTTGTCTTCTCCTTCATGTCTGTGAAAGCAAGTTGTTTCTCCAGTAACTCACACTCTAGACTGGCGAGAGGACTTCCTCAATACTGTTGTCTGTGTGGTTCCCTTCCTGGGACAGTGGAGGGTCAAGGTGAAAATGGCAGCCACATGCCTTGTTGCTCTTTTTAAAATAATACATAGATGCTGGTTTTAAATTTGGATTGTGTATTTCTTTTTTTTAATTGAGCCAAGGTTCTTTTTATATATATATTTATTTTTTTATTTTTATTTTTTGAGTTGGAGTCTCACTCTGTCACCCAGACTGGAGTGCAGTGGCCGCTCCTGGCCACCGCAGCCTTGACCTGCTGGACTCCGGCGATCCTTCCGCCTCAGCCTTCCAAGTAGCTGGAACTACAGTCGTGCACTACCACGCCCAGCTAATAATTTTTTGATTTATTGTAGAGATGAGTTCTCGCCAAGTTGCCCAGGCGGGTCTCGAACCTGCGACCTCAGGCAATCTACTCACCTCAGCCTCCCAAAGGCGCGGGATTACAGGTTGAGCCACCGAGCCCGACAATATATATTTATTTTTAAGCATAAGAAAAATATTTTAACCTATACTGAGAAATATGACAAAAGAAGAGTTTTTCCATACTAAAAGTTAAATATGATATTAAAGAAAGTCAGTCATGCATGCTATTGAGAATGTCTATAATTTCTTTTACAG
>NW_007111724.1:0-788 GCF_000164805.1 Carlito syrichta
CTTCACATCTTTAAAATTTTTTAAGAAGGAAATTATTTTGCCATACACAAAATCAGTCTTTTGCAGGGACTTGGGGTGGAGACAGCAGGAGGTAACTGCTAATGGGTACTGGAATTCTTTGGGAGAGGGAAAAATTGTTCTTAAATTATTGTGTTTATTATTCAACTTGTGAATATCCTAAAAATCACTCAATTATTTACTTTACAAGGGTGAATGTTATGCATGTGAATTAGATCCCAATTTTTAAGTGGGGGTAAAAAAATGGGTGGCATAAGCATCTATAAATTAATTGTCCCCCTTCCAAAATTATTATTAGTAGAATGTGTGTGATCACATGAAAGATATATTCAAGAAATATAGCTATTCATAGACCATTGCCATAAAATGACTGCTTTTTCTCTAAGATCACAATCTTATGGAGAACACAGCACACAGTGTGCTGAGAATTGAAGGTGACTCCTTCTTCACCAGCAAAATCAAATGAATGAATCTAAGCAGTCAGTAAGATGACAGATATAGAAACTCATATCCTACTAAGCTGACTTATGGAGTCATTAAAATGGTTTACAAACCACAGATTACTAGATTCAGATGAATTTTATTTTTTAGTATTAAGAAATTTAACACAAAATCAATTCACATATAATGAAGCATTATTAAAAGCTTATCATTTAAGACAGATAAACTAAATGAAGTACTTATGCTTATTTACAAGCCATGTATAGGATAATGAAAGGAATGTCATGGATAGCTAACTATTTTCACCAAGATCAAGGTTTTGAACAAAA
>NW_007111725.1:0-868 GCF_000164805.1 Carlito syrichta
AAAATAGTAAAAGCCATCTACGAGAAACCCACAGCCAGCATACTCTAAATGGACAAAAATTGGAAACCAATTCCCTGAAAACTGGAACTAGACAAGGATACCCACTCTCTCCCCTCCTGTTCAACATAGTATTGGAAGTCCTGGCTAAAGCAATCAGAGAAGAGGAGGCAATCAGAGGTATTCAAATAGGAAAAGAGGAAGTCAAGTTATCTCTCTATGCAGAAGATATGATGGTGTACCTTGAAAACCCAAGAGAATCTGTCAAAGGCCTCCTTACATTGATAAAAGCCTTTGGCAAAATCTCAGGATACAAAATAAATGTACAAAAGACAATCGCATTTCTCTATACCAATAATAAACAAACAGAAACCCAAATAAAAAACACAGTTCCATTCACAATAGCCACAAAAAAAGTGAAATACCTTGGCATCTTCCTAACCAGAGATGTGAAAGGTCTTTACAATGAAAATTACAAAACACTGCTCAAAGAAATCAAAGCTGACACAAACAAGTGGAAAAATATCCCATGCTCATGAATCAGAAGAATCAACATTGTGAAGATGTCCATCTTACCTAAGGCAATCTACAAATTCAATGCAATACCCATTAAATTACCAACAACATTCTTCTCAGACCTAGAAAAAACAATGCAGGAATTCATATGGAAACACAAACGTCCAAGAATAGCCAGAACAATCTTCAGCAAAAAAAACAAAGCAGGTAGTATCACAATACCAGATTTCAAACTTTACTATAAAGCTACAATCATCAAAACAGCTTGGTATTGGTACAGGAACAGGCATATAGATCTATGGAACAGAATTTGAGATTCCAAAAACAAAACCCTCAATTTCTCAACCAACTCATC
>NW_007111726.1:0-504 GCF_000164805.1 Carlito syrichta
CTGACTTCCTCTTTTCCTATTTGAATACCCCTGATTTTCTTCTCTTGTCTAATTGCCCGAGCTAGGACTTCCAACACAATATTGAACAAGATGGGTGACAGTGGGTAGCCTTGTCTTGTTCCAGTTTTTAGAGGAAATGTTTCCAGTTTCTGTCCATTTAGCAATATGCTAGCTGTGGATTTATCACAGGTAGTACTTACTATTTTGAGATATGCTCCATACCTAGGTGTTTGGGTTTTTATCAAGAAGGGATGCTAGATTTTATCAAAAGCTGTTTTTGCATCTAATGAAATAATCATGTGGTTCTTGTTTTTGCATCTGTTTATGTATTTAATGACATTTATGGTCTTACAAATGTTGATCCAGCCCTGCATCCTGGGAATGAAGCCTATTTGGTCATGGTGGATGATTTTTTTTTTGAGTTGGAGTCTCACTCTGTCGCCCAGACTGGAGTGCAGTGGCCACTCCCGGCCACCGCAGCCTCAACCTGCTGGGCTCCGGCGA
>NW_007111727.1:0-524 GCF_000164805.1 Carlito syrichta
AAGCCAAAATTAGGAAGAAGTAATAGCGATAGGAATGTAGAATGATAAAACATATTATAATTTTTCCAGTGACTACATCATTGTATGCACTTGGGAAAACACAAATTGTTCAATTAAAATTGAGGAACCAGTCATACTCAATGTAATTGAATTAAAATTTAAAATACATTATTATTTTATGGACAAATAATTTTTTCTCAGATCCTAAGAATTCAGAATTTAACAATATGCCAAAATTATTCAATAATGATTAAATACTGTTTATTTGATTAGACTATATTGAATTTTAATTAGGTCTCAATTTTTAATTTTTTTATTTATCTTTTATTTTTAAAATTTACTTATTGCCGGGCTCGGTGGCTCAGCCTGTAATCCCGCGCCTTTGGGAGGCTGAGGTGAGTGGATTGCCTGAGCCCGCGGGTTCGAGACCCGCCTGGGCAGTGAGACCTCATCTCTACAATAAATCAAAAAATCAGCCGGGCGTGGTACCGCATGCCTGTAATTCCAGCTACTTGGAATGCTGA
>NW_007111728.1:0-845 GCF_000164805.1 Carlito syrichta
CAATTGAAAGGGAAAAAGACAAAGTCTCTTTCTTTTTGTTTTAAGCCCCCAAATAAATCTCTTCCATCCACTATTTAAAATTTGTTTAACAGTGCATTTAAAAAATTGATCGTCGTTCCCACAAAATTGTAAACTCTACAAGAATAAGAATTTCACTTGCTTTGGTTGGGATTGTGTCATTATGGCTTTTTCTGGTTGGATAGCAGCAGCTCAATAAACATTTCCTGAATGAATGATTTGACATACATAAGGACTACCCAATTCATATACTGCATAAATATATACTGATCCGATGACTTACACATTCCACTTTTTACATTGAGCAAAAAGATTTAAAAGCCTATGTTCACAAAACTTTTATAGAATGTTCATACCATTTACTCATGGCAGCCTCAAATTGTAATCAACTCAAATGTTTGCCAATAGTAAAAAGAATAATCAAAAACTGTGGTATATTTACACGACACAAACAGATACCTCACCAATAAAAATGAATGAACTAATGACACATGAAGCAATATTGATGCATTTCATGGAAAATTCTACATTTGTATTGCTGTTGTGTTTATACAAGCATAAATAATGGTCAAAACTCAGCTGTATACCTATGATCTTTGCATATTGATATATATGCCTAAAAAATAATTCCAGCTATAGACTCTTTAAAGGACATACACATTTAAGTACAAGGAGTAAGATAGGTTTGAAGAATGGGAAGCGATACACCATGCAAAAACTAACAGGAAGAAGTTGGTGTGACTGCATTAGCATGTACCATCACAGACTTCAACATAAAGAATGTTATGAAAATCAAGATATATCTTTCATAATTGCAAAAGGGTTGG
>NW_007111729.1:0-689 GCF_000164805.1 Carlito syrichta
GGGCCAGCTCCGCCGCCAGCGGGGGGCCCAGCTCCGCGGCCAGCGGGGGGCCCAGCTCCGCGGTCGTCCCGGTCGCAGCGAGCCACACTCTGGGGTCCCGCAGCGCGGGCGTCCGAAGCACTCCGTGGGAGGCCGCGGCCCGGGAGGCTGAACCGCATTGCGCCTCGGTGCTCGCAGGCAGGATTCTGAGGAAGGATCGCGTCAACCCAGCAGGTCACGCGGCCCGGACGCAAAGCGCCGTCCTCACGCCAGGGCGCTGCAGCCTCACAGTGGCGAGAGACCCGGAGCCCCGCCCCCACAATAAAGAGATTGACAGCAGGTACCATTCATTGTGCAGAGTAGGTGTCTGACACCCCGCAACAACTCCCACGTAACATTAACACAGGGAAACACGCAAACGTGGTCAGAAAGAAAACATGCCAGAAATCTCCACATACCTCCGCAGGGAAAGAGACACACATCTGGAGAATGCATTTGAAGTAGTAGTACACAGTTGCTGTCGTCAATGAAACATATCCAGTCAGTCAACTGGGATACATTTCAAAAATAAGTTAACTAACAATCAGCAACAGGATATGTTATCTAAGCACGTTTCAATAAAATAAGGGTTTGTGTTTTATTTCGGTGTGGAAAAAAGCGATTAAAGCTTCAGCAACAAGAAGTTCTTTCTAACGACTGGCTATGGATTC
>NW_007111730.1:0-949 GCF_000164805.1 Carlito syrichta
CAGGAGGTTAAACTCACCTAGCTCTGTCCACTAAGAAGCATCCTAGGTCACATGAGAAGTCATGATTCACCTGCCAGTCACTCAGCTTATTCCTAAGAGAGTGGACCACAGGTCCCACAGATTCCCACTGGGGGAAAGAGAGCTTCAGAATGGAGCAAGTGGTAATGGGATTTCATCTGAGCATCCTGCTATCATCATGGGGACATTGAGGGTGGGCTCTGATGTGCAGAGGCATCGGAGTAGACCTAAATAAATGCAGAGGACATGGAAGGGCAGCTTCCTGATCTGGGAATGCTGCCTAAGTTGTCCTCCTTTGTCATGAGTGGGTCACATGTTATGGGCCAACTTCCCCATGAGAAGTGTGTTGGGGAGAAGAAAACACTCCATCCTCTTCCTCTTCCCTTCCCCACACACTGTTTCTACTTTTCACAAGCATGCATGCAAAGTTGACATAAAATGGTCAGGTCAAGTGGCCTGGAGTCCCTCTGTGTATCTTCTCACACTGCAAATGTGGGGATGAAACTTCTGGGCTGCAGCAAGGACAAAATGGTGTAGCAGCTCTGGAGATGACTCTGGTGACATTTGAGTGAGGGATGAGGTCAGAAATGAACAGATCAAGGGCCGCTGGGTCATGGGATATTTCTATGAGGCCTGGTGACAGGGTCAGTTCTTCTTTGACTCATTTCAAAACCTGAAGTTTTCTCTAAGAATACTCTTGGAATCTGCTGGTAGACTCTGAAGATCTTCAGAACTTCCCAGAGATGTTCTGCTGAGCTTGTAAAGCCTGCTAACCTTGGGTGACACTACTCAGTAGGATATTTTTATGAGGTTGCTGTCTCTCAAGCCAGTTGAGTAGATTTTAACCCATGGACATGTGACTTCTAGTGCACACACTCATTTAAAGCCTGGAATGCATACACTCAGGAGGTGTTTTGTGGGTGTATGTTTG
>NW_007111731.1:0-513 GCF_000164805.1 Carlito syrichta
AACATATCGAATGAGTCAAGTGGGATATATTTCAAAAATAAGTTAATTAAAAATCAGCAATAGGATATTTTATCTAAGCACATTTCAATAAAATAAGGGTATGTGTTTTTATTTGGGTGTGGAAAAAAGTGATTAAGGCTATAGAAACAAGAATTTCTTTCTAATGACTGGCCATGGATTCAGGGATCTGGGATAAACGTTTTCTTCTTCATTTGTAATTTGAAAGATGTAGGGTACAATTCAGGGTGAAATATATTCATATTCATTTTACAGGAACCCTTGTTGGTCAGGCCTGTCCCCGAACTTCCCCGCTCTTCCGGCGGAATGCGACTACTGCAAATCCTGCCCCTCCCCCTCCCCTCCGATTTGCCAACTCTGAAAATCTTTCTTTTTTATTAAGATGGTCGTTCAAGGTCCACTTATGAGTGAGTACATGTGATATTCAGTTTTTGCTTCTGTGAAAGGTCACCCAGGAGGATAGACACTAACTCCATCCAGGTTTCCGTGAACATC
>NW_007111732.1:0-745 GCF_000164805.1 Carlito syrichta
TTCTCCTTTCTCCTAATATTAATGTGTCACCTGCCTTTTGCCAATGCTGACAGTTCATTAAAGCATTTAGATATTTAAGGTCTCATGTCCCAGGTAACCTAGGGATTTTAACAACAAGCCATTATATAACTCTCCACAATTATAGAAGGCTTTACACATTTTATTTCACTTGCTTTCACATAACATATTATTTTATTTGATCCTCATGACAACTCAATGAGATGCACAGAAGGGCTATCAACATTCTCTGAGATGTACAAAGTTGAATTATTAAATAGCCCAAGGCTACAAAGCTAGTAAGTGGATAAACAGGGCCTGTAAGCATGACGATATTGACAAGGACAATGTTTAAATACAAAACAGCAGGTAGTATTTGTTATTCAACTCTATTGTGCTAAGTTCTCTCTAGGAGCTTTCCATGATCATAATAGACTACAGAACACACATGGTTAATATTTTCTATTTCCACTACTCTTGAGAAACTTCAAAGGTCCCTGTCATTTTGGTGAAACAAAAATTTGAATCACTAGTAGTCTTCAGGTAAGAAAATAAATTATGTAAAAGGTGGCAGCACCTCTCCTACTGCCAGTAGTCACAGGTCAGTTAGGTTGTTCCCCATTCCCAGGATATGTGGTTACTAGTTAAATGATTAAAGATCATATGCACAATTTTCTATTCCATTTAAATGCATTTTATGGTAAAAAGGTATGCTGCAGTATAAAGAGAGTGAGACTTTAAAAACATG
>NW_007111733.1:0-989 GCF_000164805.1 Carlito syrichta
CAGCAGGTCAAGGCTGTGGTGGCAGTGAGCATGCCACTGCATTCCAGCCTGAGCCGCAGAGTGAAACTCTGACTCAAAAAAACAAACCAATTAACAAAAAAACAAAATAATTGGCTTTTGAAGAAGTATGTAAGTGTTCCAGAGAGCAGAGACATTCAGCAAGATAGATGTCAATATTTCCAAAAATATGCCCCTTAGAGTGCTGGTTTATGAGATGACTCATGTGCAATTTCTTCCTTCAGTCAAATAGTTCATTCCATCCTTACAAGAACCCTTCAGATAGTGTGTCATCCCCATTTAACAGAGGGAAACGTTGAGGTTTAGCGAGGTAAAGCAAAATGCTCATAAAAAAAAGTTGGAAAAGACTTAAAGGGTCATCTAGACCAGCAACATCAGCATCACTGGGGAACATGTTTGAAATTCAAATTCTCAGGTCCTACTCCAGACCTGCAGAAGCAGCCTCTTGGGAAAGGGGAGAGCAATCTGTGATTGAGCAAACCCTCCAGGGAATTCTGATGCCTGCTAAGATTCAAGAATCACTGGTGATCTAGCTCAGTCTTCTTATTTTACAGAAAAGGCAGTGATGCCCAAAGTCAAGCAACATGGACATAGTGAAGGGAAAACAAACAAACAAAAACACCACACACATAGAACCACAGTTCCAGCCTTCACGGTCTTAAAATTTAAAGATCCAGGGCTTCAAATCTGCTTCATGTCTTTGTTCTAATTTCACAGAAGTATCTACATTCAAAAAATTTGAATTTAATAAAATATATCTAAACAGCCTATAGTTAATATAATTAAACCCAGGTAGCAGAAGCTCAATGATATCCGGAATTGCATATGTGTATGTTCACAAAACATCAGGCAAAGACTCCCAAGAGTTGCGATCCAGAAGGCAGGCAAGCATCCAATCTAGAAGGCCACAGAGACTGGGCAAAAACAACCCAGCATGATGGAAACTGAAATAAGATAGATTTTCGAAACGA
>NW_007111734.1:0-1058 GCF_000164805.1 Carlito syrichta
TCTTCATAAACTGGCAAATTCACTGACTTTTCCTAAGAAAGTATAAGGAATGTGGGAGACATGTTTTCTCAATTTCTAAAAAATTATACGGCGTCGTCCTATGATCTAAACAAGAATCAAGCTTTCGACACATGTACCTGTGAACAGGAGTATTCATATACAGGTAACTGGACGGCTCTTACTAAAAATAAGGAATCTGTGTTATATGAGTCCTCAGTCCTGAAAATCTACAGGGCATCTTGCTGACGGCTCAAGAAGAATCAGGGATTCGAGGCATGAATGGGGGTAACAGCAATCCTCATATACAGGAAATTACATGACATCTTGCTAATAAAAGAGATGAAATCTGTTTTCCACGGTTCTTCTATCAGAAAATCTACATGACTTCTTACTAAGGGCAAAACAAGAATCAGGATTTCGAATCTTGATTCAAGGGAAAGAGAGTCCTCACATACAGAACACTGCATGGCCTCCAACTAAGTATGAATAAAGAATCATTGTTGTACGCGCCCACGATCCAAAAAAAAATTTCCAGGTTGTCCACTATGGGACAAACAGGAAACAGATCTTTGAGCTCCCCAAAATGTTTCAGAGGAATTTAGCATTCGAATATTATGAATCGGTCATTGCAGGACTCCAGCAACACTCTGGTCCTCTTATAAGTTGTGAATGGTAATGGGAACTCCATGTCCGTTAGGTTCCTCAGAACAACTAAGGCCAGATTCCAGGACAAAAAGAATCTTCTTTCCATATTTGGAGGTAACTCTGGTCTTAAGGTTAACCCTGTAATACTTCCCATTCCGTGTCTCTTGTGATTTTGAGAGGGGACAAGGATTTTGCACTTGCCAAATGTTTACTATGTACTTTTAAAGGTAACCAGGAATCATGGAATCCACGAAGCTAGGAAACTTCTGGGCATCTGTCTTTTGACATACTGAATTTGGAATACAAATCGACAGGAAAAATCAGGGAATCTTACTGAGAATTAAAAGGAAATCCGTTTCTAGGAGTTCTCATATTAAGGATTCTACAGGGCTTCTTGATAAGGTTTAATTAGC
>NW_007111735.1:0-1234 GCF_000164805.1 Carlito syrichta
TCTTCACATGTTTAGACTTCAGTCACCACCAATATACTCTCTGTGTGATGCAGTATATCTATTGAGACACTTTTTTCATTGCTCAAAACAGTTTTTGAGCTCATCCATTTTGGTGCCTTCTAGTGCCTCTGACATTTTTTATTTCACCTCTTCTACATTGGCAAAATGTTTCTCTTAGAGGACTTTTTTCATCTGTGGAAACAAAGAAAAATTTGGTTACAATGAGATCAGGTGAACAGGGAAGGTGGAGCATTAGGTTCCAGCTTCTTTTGGTCAAAAACTGCTGAACATTCAATGGTGTGGACAGACATACCTGTAAATCACCTATCATGAAATGGGCAAATGTGTTGAAAGAATCATAACAAAAATTCACTGAAGCTGAATGCAACCTCTCAGTATACTAGCTGACACACTGATGCCGATGGGTTCCTAAGACACTTACCTAGTGGGGGGCATTTGTACTACAGGGAACCCACTCTCCAAAAGACAATTTTGTTTTTTTGGGGTCTTTCTCCTGTTTCCGAGTAAGATTACATTCTGAGATATTGAAGATTAGGCCTTCTACAGATGAATTTTAGAGGCACACAGTTCAACACAAAACATTACCTGTTTAGTAATTCTTTATTTTTTATTTTTTTTGTTTTGTTTTTTTTTTTGAGTTGGTGTCTCACTCTGTCACCCAGACTGGAGTGCAGTGGCCACTCCTGGCCACCGCAGCCTTGACCTGCTGGGCTCTGGCGATCCTTCTGCCTCAGCCTTCCAAGTAACTGGAACTACAGGCTCGTGCTACCACGCCCGGCTGATTTTTTGATTTATTGTAGAAATGAGGTCTCGCCAAGTTGCCCAGGCGGGTCTCAAACCCACGGGCTCTGGCAATCCATTCACCTCAGCCTCCCAAAGCGCAGGATTACAGGCTAAGCCACCGAGTCCGGCTTATTTTTATTATTATTAATAATAATTTTTATAGTCCCGAGGTCTTGCTGTGCTGCTCAGGCTGGTCTCAAACTCCTGGGCTCAAGCACTCCTCTCTCATTGGCCCCCAAACTCTGGGATTACAGGTGTAAGTCATTGCGCCTGGCAAGAATTACTTATATTAAATTTTCTCTGTCCAAATAAGTGGTATGGTTTCTGTCTCCTGAATAGATCCTTACTGATACAAGGGATTAAGACTTCAGAAGTCAAAGGAGGAAGTGATTTATTCTGACAATGAGGATAGAGTACAATGACTTGAACC
>NW_007111736.1:0-749 GCF_000164805.1 Carlito syrichta
CTCTATCCTCTTCCTGAGGCCTTTACTCCTGGATTGGCCTCCTTCTCTCCCAGCTAGGTTCTAGTAGTCTGAATTCAGTTTTCCATCTAAGAATGAAAAGTCTTTTGGCTAAAGCCAAGTAGCTCTTAAGCTGATGCTAAAGCATCAGAAAACAGTCTTCTTTATCCTCCTACAGCATACTCATAACTGGGACCTGTGATTGGTCAAGTTTTTCTTCCACAGCCACTGGATGCTAGAGTCCAGCATCTTAACTTTAGAAGCGAAGGCATAATGGGCAATCTACTCTTTGTTTCTGTCCCTGTCCTCTCTTCTACTCCCCTGAATGGCTGCAGACTTGATTTGGTCAGAATATACCTTGTCATGTGTTCCCTTTTCTTCAATTCACTACTATCTTTTCTCTTTTGAACCAAAATTGAGCTGGGTGCTATGAGGCAACACAGTCCCACTGACTGGTTCAGTTCCTCTGAATAACAACATGAGGAAGCTTTCCACAGGAGCAAGGAGGATTTGTTAAGGCTACTAAATGTTACAAAGGACGGTTGGAGATGCGCTCCCGGTGCCAACACCAAGACAAAAGGCAAGGAATGAAATCACCATTAACAGCAAGGGATCCTGATGAAAGAGATGCTGAAATGGTAACCCTTCACTCGATCCACCATCCTCCTAGCCAAGTCATGGCCCACTGCACAGGACAGTGGGTATGTGACTTCTACCTTTGAGCCTCTCTCTTCCACACCGAAAGGCACATT
>NW_007111737.1:0-670 GCF_000164805.1 Carlito syrichta
CTCCCTTCAGGGAATAGGGATGAGGATGGCAGGTTCTCTAGGGCACCTTCCTGTTGTGGGCCATTGTCAAGGCTTACCCATACTCCTCCAGCTCCCAAGATGACTCACTTCCCCACTAAGATGCCTCTTCACTGCATGAGAGATGTCCATGCCCCTGAGAATATAATCTCTCGCTTCTGGCAAAGCCTAGCCCTGTAGGAAGCTGTGCAAGAGAAAAAGACCCTCTGGTAGACACTGGGGTCTGGGGTCTGGCTGGACACAGAAGCGATGCAATCACTGCTTTTGACAAACGTGTCTGAATATCCATTTCCAATTTCTCTTAGCAGGTCTTTTTTTGGTTCTGTTTCTTGTCACAAAACCTCAAGCCTTAACTGTGGATGCATCTCTGTGGTGCCTGAGGGAGGGAACAAGACTTAATTAGCTGAGTTGTGTAAAGTAAATGAAGTTTGGGGACCATTTGTGAAATCATGTGTCATATGGTGCCAGCTTAAATGAGGCAGGTATTTAAGTTCCATGGAAATTGTTTTCTACCCTTAGAGTATGCCACTTCATTCACAGCCCCAGCTCCCAACATTTCTTTGCTTAAGACCAGCCACAGCCAGAGGCAGCATCTCATCAATGATGCTTGAAAAGTGCCACGATCTGGGGCAGGAAGGGGGACTTTGTGAGC
>NW_007111738.1:0-824 GCF_000164805.1 Carlito syrichta
TCAGGTCTCACTGCCCAGGCGGGTCTTGAACCTGCGGGCTCAGGCAATCCACTCACCTCAGCCTCCCAAAGGCGCGGGATTACAGGCTGAGCCACCGAGCCCGGCTGGAACCATATTTAGTAGCCTAGTCTTGCAAGCACAGTTGATTTAATCATCCCATAGACAATTGTAGTGAACCTACTGTGTACAGACACTGTCCTAGAAAGAGAGGAAAAGCATGATAAGACTTCCATGTCAGAAAACTTGTTAGCACTGCTGTGAACTTGTGGTGACAAGTGGAACTGGGCCTGATGGAGGAATCTATGCAAAAACTGTTGGAAGTCTGCATTGTGACAGTGACAGAGGCAAAGAAGATAGAAGTTGATAAGCCACATAGAATATATACAACAAATTAACATTGAACTGGGCCCTGAGGGTCAGGGAGAGGAAGTCAAGAATAATGGCATTTTATAAGAAAGCTAAGCTTGAAAATTTCAATCTCCAAAAAAGGCTTTGTAGGTATACATGAAACACAGTTATTTAGTTCTGCAAAATTATACTAAATTACTATCAATTACATAAACATTAGAATTATTGCCAAAAAGACAGCACATTTTAGAATCATCAGTTTGACCTTCTGCAAAATGTGTTATTAGGGACACCGGTCCTATGAGATATTACATGGAATAAGACTTTTTCATGGTCAATAAGTTTGTGAGAAAAAGAATAATATTCCCCAAACCTTCTAAAGCCTCGGCTCCTATAGAAAGGGACTTTTAAAAATCTATGTGTTTCCCACACTTAAAGATTATAGAATTATGTAATATAATTCGTATGTTCTACAA
>NW_007111739.1:0-1025 GCF_000164805.1 Carlito syrichta
CCAATTTTAAAAGTGCTAGGGCTACTTTTCTGAGAAAAGTCTTTCAAAACTGTGAGGCCCTTGTGATCACTTTTTCTCACATCAAATCTTTCATATGTCCCTCCCTTGAAAGGCTTTTCTTCTCTCTTCCACAGAATAAATACCCATCTCAGGTTCCAGAGTACTCAAGACTCTCTTCAAGGAAGCATTCTAAGAGTTGGTGATTCTTCTTCACGTACCTTTGCAGGTTCTGTAGCCCCTTGGTGGCCCTTATCTCTGGGTCACACCAATGAAGCCACAAGAGTGATTTTTCTCAGCAGAAGAGACACTCTGGGTGACTGGCTGACTGAAAGGATGAAAATCTGTCATATTAGCTGCTGATTAGACTGGACAGCTCATTAAGGATTATCATGCCAGTATCTTTCACCGGCCCTGATGGCCCCTTTCAGAGGAAGGTATCAGTTAACCATCTATAAAACAAGTTCTACTATTCTGGTCCTAGGAAATTGATTGAACCAGGAACTGGGACCCCAAGGGTGTCTTTCTGAGTCAAGCTGTGATCAGATTCTCCTGTTCTGAGGCTCAAAAGCAAGAGAAGAGATGACCCAAGAGAGTGAGAATATAAGACTGAGTTGACTGTCACAAAAAAGAAGTAAGAGACCACTTTCCAGGGCTGCCTCAGATCCCAGAGTGTCTAACCTTGCAACTAATGATCACTTCTCCCTTTCTCTAAAGCTCAGGGCAGAGTCTCTTTTTCAAAGCAAGCCATATAAAGCCTAGCACTCTGATGCCTTATCTGATATGGATGCAGTAAATAAACGTTTCGATGATGCAACTCTCAAGGTCAGGGTCACTCTTTCTACAGGAAACGTGGAGTCTGCTCTTTGGAGTTGATTTCTCGCTCTCTGTCATGCCACTTTGCTTCCTCTCAGAATCCGTATCCTCTCAGGATCCCTTTTCAATTCTCAGTATGTGACCTCTGTGTGTGAAATGACATTTAAAGATCATACACATGGAATATTGATCATCCCTCTGTCCACGTGTGA
>NW_007111740.1:0-688 GCF_000164805.1 Carlito syrichta
TCTCTGTTCATATCTTTTGCCCATTTTATAATGGAGTTGTTTGTTTTCTTCTTTTCAGTACGTTTCAGTTCCTTGTAGATCCAGGATGTTAAGCCTTTGTCAGACCTAGAGTTGGCAAAGACTTTTTCCCAGTCTGTAGGCTGTCTTCCTGCTCTCTTGATGGTTTCTTTGGCTTTGCAGAAGCTTGTCAGTTTAATAAGGTCCCATTTGTCTATCTTCTCTCTTAAGTCCTGTGGGTTTCGGGTTTTGTACAGGAATTGGATGCCAGTTCCGATTTCCATGAGAGTATTTCCTTCCTTTTCTAATGTTCTTATGGTTTGAGGTTTTACATTTAGGTCTCTGATCCATTTGGAGTTAACCTTTGTGCATGGGGATAGATAAGGGTCCTGTTTCAATCTTCTGCATGTGGTCAACCAGTTTTCCCAGCACCATTTACTGAATAGGTTCTCTTCTCCCCACTGGTAGGTGGTGGGGGCTTTGTCGAAGATGAGTTGGTTGAGGAATTGAGGTTTTGCTTCTGGAATCTCAATTCTGCTCCATTGATCTATATACCTGTTCCTGTACCAATACCAAGCTGTTTTGATGATTGTAGCTTTATAGTAAAGTTTGAAGTCTGGCATTGTGATACCACCTGCTTTGTTTTTTTTACTGAGGATTGTTCTGGCTATTCTTGGACGTTTGTGTTTCC
>NW_007111741.1:0-674 GCF_000164805.1 Carlito syrichta
CACGTGAAAGACCTTTACAATGAAAACTACAAAACATTGCTCAAAGAAATCAAAGATGACACAAACAAGTGGAAAAATATCCCATGCTCATGGATTGGAAGAATCAACATTGTGAAGATGTCCATCTTACCTAAGGCAATCTACAGATTCAATGCAATACCCATCAAATTACCAGCAACATTCTTCTCAGACCTAGAAAAAACAACACAGGAATTCATATGGAAACATAAACGACCAAGAATAGCCAGAACAATCCTCAGCAAAAAAAAAACAAAGCAGGTGGTATCACATTACCAGACTTCAAACTTTACTATAAAGCTACAATCATCAAAACAGCTTGGTATTGGTACAGGAATAGGCATATAGACCAATGGAATAGAATTGAGATTCCAGAAGCAAAACCTCAATTTCTCAACCAACTCATCTTCGACAAAGCCTCCATCACCTACCACTGGGGAGAGGAGAACCTATTCAATAAATGGTGCTGGGAAAACTGGCTGACCACATTCAGAAGATTGAAACAGGACCCCTATCTATCCCCATATACAAAAATTAACTCTAAATGGATCAGAGACCTAAATGTAAAACCTCAAACTATAAGAACCTTAGAAAATGAAGAACATATCTTCATGGAAATTGGAACAATTCCTGAACAAACTCGAAACCCACAGACC
>NW_007111742.1:0-748 GCF_000164805.1 Carlito syrichta
AAGTGAAAAGATGATCCACAGAATGGGAGAAATATTTGTATATCTGATAAGAACCTGTTATCCACAATAGAGAACTTCTGTTACTCAATAACAAAAGACTAACAGCCCAGTTAAAAAAAAATGTAAGTCGGGCTCGGTGGCTTGGCCTGTAATCCCGCGCCTTTGGGAGGTTGAGGTGAATGGATTGCCTGAGCCCGCGGGTTCGAGACCCACCTGGGCAGCGAGATCTCATCTCTACAATAAATCAAAAAATCAACTGGGCGTGGTAGCGCATGCCTATAATTCCGGCTACTCGGGAGGTTGAGGTGGGAGGATCGCCAGAGCCCAGCAGGTCGAGGCTGTGGTGGCCGGGAGCGGCCACTGCACTCCAGTCTGGGCGACAGAGTGAGACTCCAACTCAAAGAAAAAAAAATGTAGAAAGAACTTGAATATACACTTTGCCAAGAAGACATGCAAATTGCCAAAAGGCACATGAAAAGATGATCAATATTATTACTATATGAATATGCACATTGAAACTTTATGAGTTACCCCTTCATACACATTAAGAAATTTACAACCCAAAATTAAAAATAACAAGTACTGGCAAGGACACAGAGAAATTCCAACCCGTAGACATTGTAGGTGGAATATAAAATGGTGCAGCTTATGTGTAACATTGTTTGACATTGCCTCACATAGTTAAAAATAGAATTACTGTATCAATCAGCAATAGCATTCCTAGGTATGTACAGCAAGTCCTTGAATA
>NW_007111743.1:0-745 GCF_000164805.1 Carlito syrichta
ACTGGGAACAAAATGCTGCAGGGGTGTGTCATGGAGGCTGACGTTTCCAACACATGTAGAGCTGGTGAAAAGCAGTACACTTTCTCGTTGCTGTGAGTGTCTTCTAAATCCCCCGGCACTTTTCTCAGAGTGTACGATGAGTGTGAGGTTTCCATATGAGTTCCCAGCGTGGTTAAGACACGCTCCCCTGGGGTCTTGCCCATAGTTCATTGAGCATGCACTGTTCAAAACTACCTGTTGGACCTTCCTGAAGACCTCAACCCCCTGTCATTATCCTGTGCCAAATACCCAGGTCACAGGAGGGTGATGGGGGGAGAGCTCTTCACCTCAACTCTGGGTTTTGTTCTGTCCTGATAGAGTTCCTTGAGAAGAGGAAACAAGCACAGTAAGGAACCACCTATCCCCAAAGAAGAATTCCCCAGCACATACTCCAAGAATCCTCTGGTAAGCTCAGAAGGACAATAGGCCAACAGCAAAGAAACATGGGTTAAAGCATTAAATGTTTCTGGCTGGAGGCAGTGGCTCACAACTATAATACCAGCACTCTGGGAAGCCAAGGCCAGAGGATCACTTGAGAAGTTTCCTGGGCAACACAGCAAAATCCTGCTTCTACAAAAAATAAACATAATTTTTACTTTTTATTTTTATTTATTTATTTATTTTGAGTTGGAGTCTCACTCGGTCTCCCAGACTGGAGTGCAGTGGCCGCTCCCAACCACCGCAGCCTCGACCTGCTGGGCTCCGG
>NW_007111744.1:0-823 GCF_000164805.1 Carlito syrichta
GGTGTACTAGGCACTGGCATCAGTGCATAGCTTCCCAAGGGGAGTGCTTCAAAGGTGACCATAGTGATATTCAGCCATGAGGTATGGATTATTTTTTCTAGGGTGAGTTTTTGAGCTTAATTGTCAGGCCACATACATCCCCTAAAGGAAAACATATCATCCCAATGTCCCCTTCACCATCATCTGCTACATTCTGGATAAAATACCTTACCTATAAAGAAATAGTGATGACAGTAATGCTTCCTTCAAAGAGAGGAACCTGTCAGGTGTACTCAACTAGATGCCAATGCTCCCAGCCCTCTCTATCCTGCACCCCCTACCCCAATGGAGGACCAGGACTGGACACTTGACCCTTGACACTTGACCTTGACACTTGACTGATCATCCTCACTCCTGGGAACTTGGAATTATAATGAATGAATGTCAAGTTTATTAGCTTTGTGAAGCCAAGCTAGAAAGCTAGTGTGGAGAGGTTGCCATTTTAAAGCAGCCAAGTGGGCAAACCCTTTGGGTATCCTCCCATTGTGGGAGCTCTTCTGTCCTCTCAATGAATCCTGCTTTCAAACTAAAAATAAAATAAAATAAAAGGCAGCCAAGTGCAAGGTGATGAATGACTTGAGAAGCAGTTGACAGAGAGGGGGGATTGAAGCTGGCTTGTGTTACAGAGGAGATACCAATAGGTCCCCAGGAGACATGGAGGGAGATATGAGAAAAAGCTGTGTAGTGACTTTCTAATTCTTGAAAGTCCTCAATTCTTCCTGAAGCCAGAGCCCTTAGAATACATGACAACTTGCCTAGACTAACATGAGTTGACTTCTGGTCC
>NW_007111745.1:0-1048 GCF_000164805.1 Carlito syrichta
AAAGTTATTTATTTAAAGCACCTACATATGGATGGTAGAATATAACAATTTATAAGAAAATTTAAAGCACTATGTTTGACTACATACATTAGATACTAATTTGACAAGAATATTTGAAAACAATTTTACTCTCTTACTAATCAATATAAATTAGCAAAATGTCAGATAGGGTTATAGGCTGTTTTGTATTCTAAGCCCTGAAACAGAGACAGAATGAGTGCTATTGCTTTCCCTTCCATTACAGGAAGAAATAAACATATTTTAAATGTTCATAGAAAGAGTACAGTCATTTCTCAAAATCCCTGAGCAACTTTGTCACAGGACCTTCCACATAACCAAATCCACAAAAGCTCAAGTTCTTGATATAAAATAGCAAAGTACTTACATTTTTCCTATGTACAATCTCCCATATGCTTTAAGTCATCTCTAGATTACTTGCAGTATTTAATACATTGTAAATGCTAGGCAAATCGTTGTTATACTGCATTATTTAGAGAAAAATGAAAAAACATGTTCAGTGTTGATGCAATTTCTTTAGAATATTTTTGATCCGTGGTTCGTCTAAATGCGCAGGTGTAGGACTCAAGAATATGGAGGGCCGACTGTATTTTAAAACAATGTTATATCAACATTGTTTTACAGCAAAACTCTGAGAGTTCTCTTTTGATCCAGGCAATATAATTAATGGCACCACACTTGGAATGGATTATAAATCAGGGTCAACAGTCACCTATTACTGTGATGTGCTAGTTATGTTCCTCAAGGTTATTTGACACTCACCTGTATCATAGGAGATGATGGAAGGCCTGGATGTAATAGAGCCCTACCAAGTTGTCATAGTAAGAAACATTTTTTTTAATTGCTGAGTTTTCACTACTAGAAAGAATCAAGGAACATTTCAATTCATTTCTGGATTTTAAAAGGTCAGCCATTGGAGATATACTCTACAAGAATGGTATAGGCAAAGCAGAGATTTTTATCAAAGGTGTTTAAAAATTGAATGCATTATTGTACTAGCTTTTTAAAAGCACCCATATTCCCAGGTGTC
>NW_007111746.1:0-541 GCF_000164805.1 Carlito syrichta
GAGCATTGTATAGAACTTGAGATCGGCCACATGGATCATAGTAACATTTTTTGATCCAGACCAGACCTGAGACATCAAGCATTACACAAAAGTGAGACAATCACCAGGCTTACAATTACACCGATTCTATATTATTCAAACTTATAACCATTCAGAAAAAGGAATTAAAGGAGATTTGCATCTTTCGGTTGATGGAGTGTAGACTACCGGGAGCGCAAAAGAGATAAGGGGAAGTGCACTTTTTATTAGTTCTCGGGAATATTGCGTCCTTGCTATGCTCTTCTCTAGGGGCTGTGGCAATATGGACCGACATTCGCGGGTCTCTGGATCAATTATACAATGGACACATGCGCTGAAACTTCACACTGTACCCCATAGGTATGTAGGTTCGTTGTGTGTCAATTACAAATTTTAAAATTAATTTTCAAACAAGGCAAAAGAAACCCTGTTGACAGAGAGTTGAATCCACCACCCATCTAACTCTTCCAGAACAGAAAGCTCTCATTTATTCTAGCAGGTTGGAGAGGCTGTGACAGTATCC
>NW_007111747.1:0-1041 GCF_000164805.1 Carlito syrichta
CATTGGAACAAACTTTACATGAGATCAATCAAGAAAAATTTCCCTACTTAATCATTGATACAAAAAATTCAAACACAAGAGATTCAGAGAACCCCCGCAAGACAACAAATGAGAAGACCAACTCCTAGACACATAATAATTCGCCTAAATAAAGTAGGCACAAAAGAAAAAATCCTAAAGGCAGCAAGAGAAAAAGGCCAGATCACCTACCATGGAAGACCAATCAGAATAGCAGCAGATTTATCTGCAGAAACCCTGCAGGCTAGGAGAGCTTGGAGCCCTATCTTCAAAGTCCTAAAGGATAAACAATTTCAACCAAGAATAACCTACACAGCCAAGCTAAGCTTCATCAGTGAGGGAGAATTAAAATCTTTCCCAGATATCCAATCCCTAAGAACTTATGCAGCCACAAAACCATCTCTACATGAAACACTTAAGAAAGTACTAAACACAGAAGAAAAGGAAAAAAGAACAACGTTCTTCACAAGAGTACAGGGAAAAGAATAAAATATACATGAACCAACCCCAAAAGCAGAAGAAAGACAAAAAAAAAAGAAAAAGAAAAAAGAAAAAACCAAGTGGAAGAACAATAACTCAATAAGAACTCCATGATAGGGATGAACTCTCACATTTCAATAATTAGTCTGAATGTGAATGGACTAAACACACCACTGAAAAGACATAGAATGACAAAATGGATAAAATATCACCAGGCAACAATATACTGCCTTCAAGAGACCCATCTCACTAGAAAGGACATACACAGACTCAAAGTAAGAGGATGGGAAACAAATTTTCAGGTGAATGGAACACAAAAGAAAGGAGGAGTCACGATCCTAATTTCAGACAAATACCATTTAAGCTATCAAAAATTAAAAAAGATACAGAGGGCCACTACATAATGATAAAATGTTCACTCCATCAACAAGAAATATCTATCTTAACATATATGCACCCAACATAGGCACACCAACATTCATAAAGCAACTTCTAGGAAAACTAAAGAAAGACATTGACTCTAACACCATAATAACTGGGGGA
>NW_007111748.1:0-905 GCF_000164805.1 Carlito syrichta
CCCTAACTGGATGGAGTTTGGAGGCAACACTGTTCAAAGAATACCAACTAATGCAAAGTGCACAAATACTTAAGCTTAATTTGCATAACAATATTTTATAAATAATAAGAAATGAATCCATTGATGATAATAATAGGCAGTGAAATACTGAGACTCTATTGAGGATTGTTTTCTGCATTGAAATACATTTTTGTGTCTTAAGCTTGCAGAGCTTAGACAGGGTAAGAAGGGTGGTCTAGCAACAGAGAGAGAGAATGCTTAATTTGGAAGGCTGAAGAGGAAGGATCACCGGAGCCCAGCAGGTCGAGGCTGCGGTGGCCGGGAGTGGCCACTGTACTCCAGTCTGGGTGACAGAGTGAGACTCCAACTCAAAAAAAAAAATTCCTCATCTGTGTCCTCTGAGAGGGTCTGGGTATCCTCTGCCTCAAGGCAGTGTGTTGACCTCTCAGGGTTCCACCTAGCCTTAAGCACCTGTGAAGTAAAAAGCAGCTATAGAGCCTTTAGAATGTATCTTGAATATACACATATAAAAAGGTAAAGAGTCCCTGAAGCATTTTCTGAATCAAAAAAACCAACATTGTTTCTTACTTCTCTGTTACACTTAACAGAAAAATGTCAGGTAAAACACTGAGAAGTTTTGTTTCCCAACTCAGAACACATAAGAATGACCACATTTTTCCAAGCATTGGCCAAATGTGTAGCAAAAGCTTAAGAGCTTGTTATAGAATGGGTGTCATTGATTCTTTTTCACATCTCTTAAGAGGTAAAATGCTATATGTGTCTAGTTACGTTTCATTCTAACTTATTTGATTAATAAAAACTGGCAAAAATAGTCAACTTACTGCATTATTTTGGTTTTCCTTCCTAATAATAATTTATATTGGCTGTATTTGTGTCTTAATCAG
>NW_007111749.1:0-511 GCF_000164805.1 Carlito syrichta
AGGCTCACCAAAGCCCATCAGATGGACACGGGTGGCTGTGAGCGTGTCACTGCACTCCAGGCTGAGCAACGGAGTGAGACTTCAACTCAAGAAAATAAAAAAATATATTGATTAATGGGTATCGTTTCTGCTGTAGGTCAGGTGGGTCGACAGTTAAGAATGGAATTGCCTTTTGGCTGGGTAAAGTCTCTGGGATGTTAGATGATACTCTGAAGTCTTGATTTTCAGTAATGTCTCTTACCGCTCTGGACAATTTGATTATGGGATGGGGTGAAGAATAAGAAGGAGTTTTGAATTTGGGGGATAAAACTTCAGAGATAAGACAGTACTAGCGGCTGCCACTAGTGAGAAAGCTAATTTGCTCTCTTTCCCGTAGTTTCAGTCATAAAGAAGGATGGGGGGAGTCAGAAGAGGATGGGAGGAGGAACCACAACTTCTATCAAGCAGACTGGATAGGCAAGTGGAGAATGCTTGGAGGTGGAAATGTTAGATCTTGCAAGATCCGGTCCTT
>NW_007111750.1:0-761 GCF_000164805.1 Carlito syrichta
CTGGACCTGTTCAGGTGAAAGGCACATGCTACTTTTTGTGTAACCATAGCAGCAGGAGTTCCCATTATGATAACTTTGTGGAGTTTGGGGATAAAAGCCCTGGAATTACACCCATTAAATGGCTTCTACACTAGACAGAGTCTAGTCTCGTTCTTTCTCCCATTTCTCTTTCTTTCTCTTTATTAATCCAGAATAATCGCCCACACTGCCTCAACTTCCAGGGAGCCTCTAAGTCTCTCTGCAGGGGCAGGCCCTCAGCATTTTTACAGATATATAGGTGGAGAATTGTTTTTCCCATTTTGTTGGCTGTATCCCTGCACTTCTGATGGTTTCTTTTGATTTACAGAAATTTATTAATTTGATTAGATCCCACTTGTTGAACTTTCTTCTTAACACATGGGTATTTATGGCTCTGAAGAGGAATTAGTTTCCGGTTCCACTTTCCCTAATGGTGTCTCCTGCGTTTTCTAAGATTATTATAATTTGGTGTTTTACGTTTAGGTCTTTGATCCATTTAGAGTTAATGTGAAAAGTGAGAGATAGGGGTCCTATTTCAATCTTGTGCATGTTGTCACCCTTTTCCCTGCCCCATATTTGGATTATGTTCTCCATTGACCAGTGGGTCTTGGAGGTGTTTTCAAAGATGAGTTGGTTGACGATATGACCATTTCATTCTCTGTCCTGATTCATTGGCCTATGGACTTATTCTTGTACCAATACCTGGCTGTGTTGATTATTGTAAACATATAACTAAGTTTGAG
>NW_007111751.1:0-438 GCF_000164805.1 Carlito syrichta
CACCAACAGTGTAGAAGTGTTCCCTTTTCGCCACACCCTCTCCAGCAGCTGTTATTTTTTGAGTTATTGATAATTGCCATTCTGACTGGAGTTAGGTGGTATCTCAGTGTGGTTTTGATTTGCATCTCCCTAATAATTAGTGAGGTTGAACATTTCTTCATGTGTTTGTTGGCTGGTCGGATGTCTTCTTTTGTAAAGTGTCTGTTCATATCTTTTACCCATTTTATAATGGGGTTGTTTGTTTTTTTCTTTTCGGCACGTTTGAGTTCCTTGTAGATCAAAGATGTTAAGCCTTTGTCAGACCTGGTGTTGGCAAATATTTTTTCCCAGTCTGTAGGCTGTCTCCCTGCTCTCTTGATGGTTTCTTTGACTTTGCAGAAGCTTGTCAGTTTAATAAGGTCCCACTTGTCTATGTTCTCTCTTATGAGCTGTGGGTTT
>NW_007111752.1:0-738 GCF_000164805.1 Carlito syrichta
GGATTTTTGGATTAGGTAAACTCAATAAGTATAATATAACTACTTCAATATCTGAAAAAAACAGTCTGAAATCTGAAACACTCTGGTCCCAAGAATTTTGAATTAGGGATTTTCAACCAATATGCACTGAATTATATGCACTGATTTGTGAATTTCTTCTTACATTGGCTACTCTACATAGTATGCTCCAGAATCCATAGCAGCAGAGATTATTTATAACAATGGTAGTGATTCTCTAGACAGCATGCAGGAGGTCACCTGAAGAGAAAATGTATGTAGAAGCTATTGAAAAATAGCAAGAGCTCAATAGCATTAATACCTCTTCTTATTTCATTAAAAATAATACTTTATTTTCCTTTTAAATAACACTTTTTCCTCCATCATATGAAGACAAAGCATATTTTGGTTTTATCCAACACTATTTTAACTTTTTTCATTACAAAATATGTTACCATTCTCCATTGAATATAATTCTGACACATAATCTGTGTATTTTATCTGTGGACAAAATTCTTATGTAGATGATGAAAGGCAGATATTTAATGACACAGAAATAATTTGCCATTAGTTCTCTGCTTTAAAAATCTTTCATCCACTGGGCTCAATGGCTCAGCCTGTAATTCTGCAATTTGGAAAGGCTGAGGTAAGTGGATTGCCTGAGCCCACAGATTCGAGACCCACCTGGGCAACTTGGTGGGACCTCTTCTCTATAGTAAATCAAAAATCAGCTGGGCATGG
>NW_007111753.1:0-577 GCF_000164805.1 Carlito syrichta
CGGGTTTTGGCGGGACTTTGTTGGTGTCGATGTTTATTTTTATTCCACTGTGGTCCGAGAAGGTGTTTGGTAGAATTTCGGTCCTTTTAAATTTGCTTATGCTTGATTTATGGCCGAGTATGTGGTCGATCTTAGAATATGTTCCAAGTGGTGATGAGTAGAATGTGTATTCTGTGGTCTTTGGATGGAGTGTTCTGTAGGTATCAATTAAGTCCATTTGGTCCAAAGTCACATTGAGATTCCGGATCTTCTTGCTGATTTTTTGTCCTGATGATCTGTCTAGGGTTGTGAGTGGAGTATTAAAGTCCCCAACTATGATAGTGTTAGAGTCAATATCTTTCTTTAGTTTTCCAAGAAGTTGCTTTATGAAAGTTGGCACACCTATGTTGGGTGCATATATGTTTAGGATAGATATTTCTTGTTGATGGATTGAGCCTTTTATCATTATGTAGTGGCCTTCTGTATCTTTTTTGATTTTTAATAACTTGAAGGGTATTTTTGTCTGAAATTAAGATCGCTACTCCTCCTTTCTTTTGTAATTCCGTTTGCCTGAAAGTTTGTTTCCCCATCCTCTTAC
>NW_007111754.1:0-874 GCF_000164805.1 Carlito syrichta
CCTCAGTGGCTCAGCCTGTAATTCCAGCACTTTGGGAGGCTGAGGTGAGTGGATTGCATGAGCCCGCGGGTTCGAGACCCGCCTGGGAAACTTGGCGGGCCCTCATCTCTACAATGAATCAAAAAATTAGCCGGGCGTGGTAGCACGCGCCTGTAGTTCTGGCTACTTGGAAGGCTGAGGCGGAAGGATCGCCGGAGCCCAGCAGGTCGAGGCTGCAGTGGCCAACTCAAAAAAGAAAAGAAAAGAAAAGAAAACCAGCTTTCCCATCACTGACCTGGGCACACAAGCCAGAAAAAAAACCCTCATCTTTGTCTCCTTCATTTCCTTCATTCAACAACCCAATTATTACTAAAGTCTCATTCTTCATCTCTGTGGCTGCTTCAAACCCGAAATGGTGGCTAGATGTAAAGTGGAATTTTAATTGTCGAAAAAGGCAGATGGCTAAGAAAGTTGAACCAATGATAACGTGGAGTCCGTGAAAGCTTGTAGCCATAAAGAATGTTGAGCCATAAACCCGGTCATAGATAGTGAAAAATGTCTCAAAATATTCTGATGTTTGAAGTATAAAGTAGGCACCTAGAATAATAGTAATAAGTAAGGCTTGGAATATTTGTTTTCGATTACCTTCTATGAGGCTGTGATGGGCTCAAGTAATTGAGATGCCTGAAGCTAATAGCATGGATGTGTTAAGTAGGAGGACTTCTACTACATATTTTGCTGTATCTCGTGCTCTGGCCTGTCCCCTCTTCCTTCTCCTTCCCCCTGCTGTTCTCAGTCAGGCCCTCACCATCTATTGACTCACCTATTGCTCTAGACTTCTGACTTGTCTTCTGATTTTCACTCTTGCCTTCCTGAATCTATTCTCTATGTAACC
>NW_007111755.1:0-1926 GCF_000164805.1 Carlito syrichta
TCCTGAACAAAACCCAAAACCCACAGCTCATAAGAGAGAAAAAAGATAAGTGGGACCTGATTAAACTGACAAGCTTCTGCAAAGCCAAAAAAACCATCAAGAGAGCAGGGAGACAGCCTACAGACTGGGAAAAAGTATTTGCCAACTCCAGGTCCGACAAAGGCTTAAAATTCGGGGTCTACAAGGAACTCAAACGTGCTGAAAAGAAAAAACAAACTACCCCATTATAAAATGGGCAAAAGATATGAACAGACACTTCCCAAAGGAAGACATCCGAGCAGCCAACAAACACATGAAGAAATGTTCAACCTCACTAATCATTAGGGAGATGCAAATCAAAACCACACTGCGATACCACCTAACCCCAGTCAGAATGGCAATCATCAACAACTCAAAAAATAACAGCTGCTGGAGAGGGTGTGGTGAAAAGGGAACACTTCTACACTATTGGGGGGAGTGTAAACTAGTGCAACCTCTGTGGAAAGCAGTGTGGCGATTCTTAAAAGCTCTAAATACCAACCTCCCATATGACCCCGCAATCCCCCTACTGGGAATATATCCTGAAGAACACAAATCACTCTATAAAAAAGATACCTGCACACGCATGTTTATCGCAGCATTGTCACAAGAGCAAGAACCTGGAAACAGTCATGCTGCCCGTCAAAAGAGGACTGGGATTTTAAAAAATGTGGTACATATACACGATGGAATACTATGCAGCCACAAAAAAGAGCAAAATCATGAATTTAGCTGCAACCTGTATGGAACTAGAGTCTATAATACTAAGTGACCTCTCACAGAAACAAAGATCCGAATATCACATGTTCTCACTCATATAATGAACCTTGAACATCCAATGCAATACTATAAGAAAATGACTGATGGTACTGGGAAACTATGGGTTGGAGGAGGATGGGATTAACAGTAGCAAATATGTGTTGGGGGATGGGAAAACACCTCTTATCAACAGGGTGCCTGAGTGAAACGTAATTGTACACCTAACCCTTAACTGTACCCCACAAAACCATAATAAAAAATACTGATTAATGAAAAAAAAATTTTAAAAAATTAAAAAACAAACAAACAAACAAAAATGACACACAATATAGATCTTTACTCACTGTGGCACATAACATATCACTAAGCAGACCAGTCTTTAGGGCACCGGGCACAGAACAGGCACAACCACTCTGGCACACTTTATGAAGGCGGCCCAGTCATTGTGACATTCATCATAGAGGAGAGCTATTCACTGAGAAACCCATCATATACAATGGTCTGTCACTAGGGACCATATCACAGGGGAGGCCTAGTCACTGAGTCACATATCAAGGAGGAAACCTATTCACGGGGACTTAGTAAGTGTGACACCCATTATAGAGGAGGGCAACCATTATAGAAAATGGCCAGTTACTGGGGACTAACTGCAGAGAAGGAACAGTCAGTGGGGCACACATAACAAAAGAAGGCCAGATACTGGGGCACTAATATGGAGGAGGCCCGATCACGAAGACACCTATCACAGAGGAAGGATAATCACAAGGGCACTCATCACAGAGAAGGACACATTACTGTGTCACTCATTTTTTAGACTGGGGTAGCTATCACAGAAGTGAGACATTCACTGGGGCACCATAACAGAGGAGGACCAGTCACTGGAACACCCAGAGAGGAGGAGCAGTCACTTGGGAAGCCATAAGAGAGGCAGGTCAGTCACTGGGATACAAATTACAGAGAAGAGCAACTCATGGGGTCATCTTTCACAGAGGATGGGAAGTCACCAAGACATTCACACAGAGGAGGACTGGTCAGTGTGGCACCAATAAAGAAGAGGGACATTGCCTGGGACACACATTATGGAGTAGTGTTAATTGCTGTCACTGAGGAAGGTCTGTCACTGGTGCAAGAATCACAGAAGAAATCTCG
>NW_007111756.1:0-817 GCF_000164805.1 Carlito syrichta
CTTCAGACATCAATTACTACCTATAGATTTCATGTCTTAAGCTAAACCATCCATAAATATGTTTGCTAAAGAGTCTTTTACAAAGTCAAACTATGGACTGACAAAGATCATTTACCAGGTCATCAAGAGGCTATAGAATATAATGACTAAGAAAATGTTCACTAGAGTCAAATTACCAAGGTTTGAATTTGTTCCTATTTCCTGTTTAAATTATATAATTTGTTTTTCTAGTTCTCCATCAGTAATATAGGCATAATCCCAGTACTCTACCTTTCTAAGGCATCAAGATATTACATAGAGTAAAAATGCAGGAATGTTTAAATACTACTAAGTTAGCTGTTAATGGAATGAGTACTAAAATGATGGCTCAACTGTGAACATTGGTAACTTCCTTCAAACTAATCGATTCTGTTAGGAAAAGCATTCAGGTAAAACACAGCAAGACTGGGAAGGAATACTGAATACAGGTCACTGATTGATTAACTCAAACTATTAGTCAAATGTGTTGAATTGCCAAAAGCATCCCAAATCTGAGATATCATTCCCAAGTCAAACATTAAGATGCATTCTTTCTACCAGTCCTTCCCTTCTCCCTTCCTTTTTTCCTCAATGTGTGCCATACATCCTGATTTTAATAAAGTAAACTTTTTATGCCTCAATTTAAGATAGAGTTTGAAGGTGAGCTAGTAATAACAGTATAGTGATTAGTTGCTATTATCCGATCTTTCAGTTTTTAAGTGAGGGCCCAAGCTAATGCAAGCTTTAAGAAAATTGTGCCAACAAAAAATTTACAAATTTGGAAAATATATCTTAATGA
>NW_007111757.1:0-819 GCF_000164805.1 Carlito syrichta
TATGCTCTATTCAGGAGAGCACTATAAATATAGCTGTGAATTTGGACCAAAGATTCCCCTGTGATTACTGTATCAAAGTAAAAGCGTTATTTTTATATGTTATTTCTATGAATGGTAGAGTGACTTGATATGACACGTTGTTGTTCTGCCTGTCTAACATCCGTGTCTTTTCCTTTGGAATTTTATCCCTTTCCTGTAAGAGGACATGCTGGAGGGACAGTCAATGAAAGAGCCCCATATTCCCTTGACCGGGGAATGGACAAAGTTTAGCTCAAGAATTAGGCTAACAAAACTTTCTCCTGAAAGCTGACTTGTGAATAAACAGCATGTGAGCTCAAGGTCCAAAACTCATTTACCCTGATGCTAACACTCAAAAGGACCATCTACTAAGTTCCTCCAGTCTTCCTCACTAAATCTGCTGTTTCTTGTTCCTCTTCATGGCTACCAGCTGTTTTTAGATCTTGGCACACAGAAAAACTTAACATCTGCATGGTGACACTAGGGTGAGAGGACTAGGCTGGTCACAGGCTAGAAGCAATGGACTAGGTCCTCTCTGCCCCAGAGCTTGACTGGTTGACCCCAGACTCACATCCCTTACCCATCCTAAGCATACAGTTGGCATCAACACAGCTCTACAGAATCTGATTCTCCAGGTTGTACTCAAAATGAAAGCTGCAAAGTATCCTTTCGAATAAACTGCTCCTCTACTTAACTTTCAGTAATTTTTTGTGGCTTGCAGTTAAATTACTGATGCAGATGTCAAGAGAAAAACAGCAGAGAACATGGTAATAATGATGGCAATGATGCTGATAGGAGGAA
>NW_007111758.1:0-802 GCF_000164805.1 Carlito syrichta
AAACATGAAAACATGGACAATAGTGCACTGGTCTAAATTTCAAACATTCTTGGAAGACAAACACAGATATGCCATTTAGCATTCCCCTTTCTCACAATCCCACACACAATTTCCTTTGAGGGATTTAGCGGTAAATCATCTTTGTGTTTGTGCAGATCTGAGAACTGTATCATCAATACTAAGCCAGTATCTCACATCATCTCTGGTCATTACTGTCAGTAGTTATTGGGAAGAGTGTATGAAGTAAATTTATAAATAAGTTTTAAAGATGCACTCATGCAGATTTGATTCTTTGGAAGATGTTGCTACAACCATTATTAATGTAATAAAGTTTGCGTTATAATGTAACCACCATTGGCTGTTACAATTTCAAAAGCAACATCTATGATAAAAGTCAGGTATTCTAAAAAGGGACAAAAATTTAATAATTTTTATCAAAGGATATTTTCCCTTTTTGTTTATTTATATTTTTTCTGAGACAAAGTATCGTTGTTTCACCCAGGCTGGAGTGCAGTGGTGTAATCATAGCTCACTGCAGCTTCTTTCTCCTAGTCTCAAGTGATTCTCCTGCTTCAGCCTCCTGAGCAACTGGGGTTAGAGGTCCCTCCACCATATTCAGCTAGTTTTTTTTTATTTTTATTTTTATTGTAGAGATGGAATCTCACTATGCTGCCCAGTCTCTTAATGCATTTTCCTATAAGTCCCTCCCTATTTTCCTGGGAATTATATAAATAACATTTAACATTTATGTGACAATGGTGCCCAAGACTGCATTTAAAGCCATTTATTTATTGAAATAGTA
>NW_007111759.1:0-1297 GCF_000164805.1 Carlito syrichta
CAAGTTGATTGTCTGAGCCTCGGGTTCAAGACCAGCCCTTGAGACCTTGTCTCTATGATCAACTAAAAAATAGCCAAGCATGGTAGCAGGCGCCTGTAGTTCTGGCTACTTGAGAGGCTGAAGTGGAAGGATTGCCAGAGCCCAGCAGGTCAATGCTGAGGTGACTGTAAGCTTGCATGCCACTGCAGTCCAACCTGGGCAATGAGTGAGACTAGACTCAAAACAAACAAACCATGTGGGATCTTTGAATATGGATGAATTGAAGAAAATCCTGTTTTGTGCTAGCCAACATGAACTGTGACCCAGGCAATTAAGGGAAGACATATATTTTAACTAACCCCAGATGATATGTCAAAAATATTGCTGCTAAACTTGATATCAGGAGAAACCACTTCTGATTTTTTCCAGTTGTTTTTGCTAGAAATAATCTGTATTTTTCAGATCAAAATTTTAACCCTCAAAATATTTTCAAAAATTCAGTTCCTGTACATTTTGATTAGTACCCACTAATGTTTATTAAGCTTTTAAGATATATGAAAAAATTATTTTCTTCTTTCTTATTTTTAAAGTGGTTAATCTTGCAGTAATAAGGTTATTTAGTAAATTTAGGATGCTCTTGTTCATTACTTGTTTTGGCTATGCTTTTAAAGCAAATTACTCCTTTGCCTTTTGAGACCATAGTTAGACTAGCTGAGCTTCAATCATAAATGTTATTAATAAAAGCCATTATAGCTAATTTTATCTTTACCTTTATTCTACCTAAATATGTATCATGATGCATACATTTACCAAATTAACAAAGTATAGTACAGAATTTTGTTATGTATAGATATGCTTCTGTAAACCCAGAAGTAGGATTCTGTGATCTAAAAAAATCAATATGTGGAAAAAAAAAGAGATGAAGACACAAGCATACCAAACTCAGTCAGCTTTTTATCTTGTCTATAAAGGTATACCACTTGGGATGGAATTGGTTGACCTTGGAGCCATATCCCATGAGTGAAAACTGATTATAAACTATCATTTAATATGTTTCAAATAAATTAAGGGACCTCTCCCAAAGTCCCCAGTTAACAAGCAACATATAAAGCAATCAATAAGATATAAACTTATTCCTTTTAATCAGTTCATTTTCTAAAAGAGACAGCTGTTTAAAAATTCTTCAGTGCCTTCCCTTTATTGGGTGAGTGGAGGGCAAAGGCAACTCTATTATGAAAAAATACATCTTTTAAATTATGTATCCAAGCCAGGCTCGGTGGCTCAGCCTGTAATTCTGTGCCTTTGGGAAGCTGAGGTG
>NW_007111760.1:0-554 GCF_000164805.1 Carlito syrichta
CACACTTCTCCCTTGACCTCTCTCATCTGGGGCATAAGTGTAACATTTTCAATCTGTCTTCCTTGGTACAGTTGATAAGATAGTGTTTAAAAATTGCTCTGGGAAGCATGGAAGTTGTCCTACTCATTAAAAAAAAAATTTTTTTCTGACATGACATTTGATTTGAAAAGTGTCTACGTACTCTTGATGGGTTATTGTAAGCAAATGATGTAATTTCTGTACTCAGGAAATAAGAGGGAGAGCTGCCTTTATATACCCCTATGCGTGTCCTTTTTGTTGATTTAACAAATATTTCAGCATTGATTACAAAACAAGCAATGTGTGCAGATATGGCATTTAATTTCGCCTGCTTTCAATTATGGGTGGAAGCAGTCTATGACCCCTGCACATGCATTCATTTATTTATGAAAGCATGCACATTTTTTTCTGCCTGACTTTGTTCTAAATACTTTTTCCCCAAGAACATGCTATGCTTCTGACAATGTATCAGACTCTAGAAATCAATTAAAAAGGCAGGGTTTCTGGTCTTGAGATCACAATAACGTGTGAAAATA
>NW_007111761.1:0-774 GCF_000164805.1 Carlito syrichta
GGGTATGGTCACCACTGAACATCCAGGTTTCCAGCAGCAGAGATCCAGCATCACTTCCTAGGGTGATAAGCCAGCCACTTACTGGCAAGTTGCTCACATTAGACAACTTTCACTATGAAAGGAAGAGTGTTTTGTTTTTGTACCCTACATAAGGATTTGCCCTCCTTGCATGCAAAGTTTTTGCCTCAACTACCATCCATGGACTTACAGAAATCCTTATCCACAGTATTCAACACAGCATTACTTCTGACCAAGTAGTCAGAATGAAAGAGATGTAGTGATGTGCTCAGGCTCCCAAAGTGCACTGGTTTTACCATGTGCCACATCATCCTGAAGCAGCTGGCTTGATAAAATGGTGAAGTGGCCTTTGGAAGGCTCAGTTACAGCACCAAGCAGGGTGATGATACCTTACAGGCCTGGAGCAAGGTTCTCCAGAAGGCTTTATCTTCTTGGAATCAGTGTTCAGCACGGTATTCTTTCTCCAATAGTCCAGAATCAAGAGGTGGAAATGAGAGTGACACCACTCATCATTACCCCTCGCACCCCACTAGCAAAATGTTTGCTTCTTTTCTGCCTAACTTTATTCTCTTCTGGTATAGAGGTATTAATTCTAAATGGACTGTTCCCATTAAACCAGAGGTTAAGACTACCACGTGGCCATTTGGGGTTTCTTATGCCTTTGAATGAAGAGTTCAAGAAGGGAGTTATGGTATCGGCTGGAGTGATTGATCCAGACAAGGGAACCTGGGCTACTACACAGAAAGCAAGAAAGAG
>NW_007111762.1:0-790 GCF_000164805.1 Carlito syrichta
CATGTCCCACTCCTCTGGGCGTAGTGACTGGTTGAGGAACTCATGGAACTAATCATCAGAGTTAGGACTGCTGGGACCATAGGACCACTGTGGGGATAAGTCAGCTTTCAGATGGAGCATCTGATAGCCATCCCATCTCCCCCGATCAAAGAAAAAAAAGGGGGCAGCCCCCTCGGGTCCCCTACTGCTGTGGGAAATTTTCTGTGCTCTCAATAAATCCTGCTTTCTTTAAAAAAAAGAAAACAGAAAGAAAGAAAAGGACAAGGTAACCACTGGGAGAGGGAGGAGGATGGCAGAATAGAGAGGAAAGGATGTGGAAGGAAGAGATTTGGAAGGGAAAGGGTCATCAAAATGACCTGGGAGGTTTGCAAATCGCCTGTTCATCCCTCACACTTAAATTGTTGAGATGTCACAACACAAGGAGCAGCTGAAACTCACTGCTATGTATGCTAACATAGATGCTAGAATGTTCTTTCTGATGTGAGCATACTAGAATTCCTGGAGTTCCCATCAAGGAACTCTCTTCCACCTTTAGCATCCAGAACTTATCACAATGACTGTCAGCATTCCCCATCCTGGTTTCCTCCCCTGTCCCTCCTTCCTGCTACAGTGCCAACCCGACGGGGCCCCACCACCCTCTACTAGAGCAAGTCTGCACCTGGGCTGCACATTAAAGTCACAAAAAGAGGTTTCACAACAGGGGCCTGGTTCCCATTCCCAGAAAGTTGATTTAGTTATCCTAGGACATGGTCAGGCATCCAGATTTTTTAAAGCCCTGGGAGACTGTAAC
>NW_007111763.1:0-716 GCF_000164805.1 Carlito syrichta
TTTCTGTAAGACTCTGTGATGCAAACAATCAGATCCTGGATTGTCAAAAAGAAAAAAGTGGGAGAAATCCCTTTTAAGTGCATTACTAGACTCACAAGAAGTAAGTGAAATGTGAAATCTCTAAAGATGAACTCTCCACCCCTACAGCCCCCAACACACACCAATGAAAAGAACTAGAATGAAATGAGGCCAGAACTCTCTGTTAAGCAAGTGTGAGGAATGAAGCCTCCCTGAAGATGAGAGTTGCACATCTCAGGACCTGGAGCTGGCCAGTGGCAGGTGAGGGTTGGGTCTGGGGGTTGGGCCTTCAGATTCCTCACAGGCCTGAAAGAAGTAGATAAGGGTTTACAAAGGTCACTAAGCACAGAGGAGGTGGCCATGAGTGCGAAAGTCAGTAGAAACAAAAAGATTCAGTCCCTAAAGACTCAAGATGCTAGAATCAGCAGAAACAGACTCAGGATAGTGGTGGACAGTGTGTTTAGAGAAAAAAAGGCTGGGCTTTTTAAAAAGTTTATTTATATTTTTATTATGATTTTTTTTTAGTCGGAGCCTCACTCTGTTGCCCAGGCTAGAGTGCCGTGTCACACTCACAGTCACCCCCATATCAATCTGCTGGGCTCTGATGGTCCTTCCACCTCAACCTTCCAAGTAGCTGGAACTACAGGCATGCTACCACACCTGGCTAATTTTTTTGTTAATTGTAGAGATGAGGTCTC
>NW_007111764.1:0-745 GCF_000164805.1 Carlito syrichta
CGCAGGAATCTCATTGCAACAAAGCATTATTTTTTCTAAATCACATGCATGTCCATCACAATGAAGCTAACAGAGTAGATGCCAGAAGCCACAGATGGGGGCAATAAAGAACTGATTGGACAATGTGAGGGACAGAAGAAGTCAATTTTCCACATTTATACCCATTTGCTGTTTTCTTAATTTTGAGATCACTTATTTTAGAAGGGTGCATTTTAACATTGGAGTTTTGCCATGTTATTTCACTTATTTGACTTTTATCATCATTTGATATTGCTTAATCAGTTCACTTATTTACATCTTTTCCATAAATCACATGTAAGTCTCTGAAGCTCAGAAAAGTGTGCCAAGCCCCTAGATACATGATTCCTAACCTCAACTGCACATGAGGTTGGGAAGCTTTAAAAAACCCCAGTGTCAGCCAGGCTTGGTGGCTCAGCCTGTAATCCCACGCCTTTGGGAGGCTGAGGTGAGTGGATCGCCTGAGCCTGCGGGTTAGTGACCTGCCTGAGCAGGTGAGAACTCATCTCTACAATAAAATCAAAAATAAGCCAGGCTCAGTGCCTCAGCCTGTAATCCCGCACCTTTGGGAGGTTGCGGTGAGTGGATTGCCTGAGCCCGCATGTTTGAGTCCTGCCTGGGCAGCGAGATCTCATCTCTACATAAATCAAAAAAAATCAGCCGGGTGTGGTAGCACATGCCTGTAATTTCAGCTACTCAAGGTTGAAGTGAAAGGATCAGCGGAGCC
>NW_007111765.1:0-691 GCF_000164805.1 Carlito syrichta
AGTTAGCTAACTATTTAACTAGCTGAATAATGAGCTGACTTAATTAATTAGCTAACTATTTAGGTAGCAGACTTAAGTAACTGACTTAAATAATTAGCTAACTAATGAGCTAGGTGACTTAGCTAGCTTACATAGTTAGCTAGCTAGTTAGCTAGCTCACTTAGCTAGCTGACTTAACTAGTTGGCTAACGAGATAGCTAGCTGAATTAATGAGTTGGGTAATGAGTTATATAACTGTTTTAACTAGTTGGTAAACGAGTTAAATAGCTGACTTAACTAGTTGGTTAACGAGTTAGCTAGGTGACTTAACTTGTTGGCTGACATGTCAGCCGACTAGCTAGCTGGTTTAACACATTGGCTGACTACTCGACCAACTTGTTAGCTGGCTTATCAAGTTGGCCAACTAATCGGCCGACTATTTAGCTTGGTTAAATAGTTGGATGATGAGTTGGCCTCATAATTAGTTCAGTAAGTATTTGGCTGGGTAGTTTGCTGACCTAACTAGTCCGCCATCTATTTAGTTGACCTAACTTGTCAACTGACATGTTGGCCCACTAGTCGGCTGATTGGTAAGCTGAGTTAAATAGTTGGCTGGCTAGTACGCCAAAGGTTAGCAGACTTAAATAGTCAGCCAGTGAGTGAGCAGAACGGTGAACGGAATTACTAGTTGGCTGGTAAGAGACCCGACTGG
>NW_007111766.1:0-854 GCF_000164805.1 Carlito syrichta
ACCAAAAATGTAATTAAAATACATCAACAGATGTCAAAACAACACCACATGATTATATCATTAGATGCAGAAAAAGCTTTTGATGAAATACAACACCCTTCTTAATAAAAACCCTCGAACATCTAAGCCTATGTGGAACATACCTCAAAATAGTAAAAGTCATCTATGAGAAACCCACAGCCAGTATACTCCTAAACAGACAGAAATTGGAGCAATTTTCATAGAAAACTGGAACAAGACAAGGATGCCCACTCTTGCCCTTCCTGTTCAACATAGTTTTGAAATTCCTGGTTACAGCAATCAGAGAAGAGGAGGCGATCTGGGGTAACCAGATAGGAAAAGAAGAAATCAAGTTATCTCTCTTTGCAGGTGACATTATTGTATACCTTGAAAACCCAAGAGAATCTGCCAAAAACCTCAATGGCACTGATGAAGAACTTTGGGAGAGTCTGCAGGTATAATATAAATGTACAAAAGACAATCACATTTCTATCCACCAATAATAAACAGAAACCCAAATAAAAAACACAATTCCATTTACAATAGCCACAAAAAAATGAAATACTTTGGCATCTTCCTAACCAGAGATGTAAAAGACCTTTCAATGGAAACTACAAAACACTACTCAAAGAAATCAAAGATGACACAAAAAAGTGGAAAAATATTCCATGCTCATGAATTGGAGGAACCAACATTGCTGAGATGTCCATTTTACCTTAGGCAATCTACAGATATAATGCAATACCCATCAAATTACCAGCAGCATTCTTCTCAGACTTAGAAAAACATACAGGAATTCATATGGAAACATAAACACCAAGAATACCCAAAATAATTCCTCAGCAAAAAAAAAA
>NW_007111767.1:0-1061 GCF_000164805.1 Carlito syrichta
GTTTGCTCCCTGGAAGCAAAATGAGGCAAGAAAAAGGAAAATAATAGAAAAGGGAAGGAGAGGGGCAAGAGGAAGGTGGAGAGAGAGAAGAGTAAGAGGGAAAACAGACAGACATACCACATAACAAATGAAAAGAGACACAAAGACAGAAAAGAGTAAAAGAAAAAAACTAAAACATACAGATAATCATACAAACACACAGTTCAACAGTTACCTCCCTATTGATGTACTTTTCCCATACACAAATGGGAAGTCTACAGAATAGGGAAAAAAATCAGTAAAATAACAGAAACAAAGCAAGTTCAAAAACGTTATCAAAAGCAGAAAGAGAAAAAACTAAGACAAACAAAAATGAGCAAAACAAACAGACAAAAAATAAAAACAAGGAACCAATGTCGCTCTGTGGTCTTTTCTGTAAGTTCAGTGTCCTTTCAGCTCTGATCTCTAGGTCTCAGTGCAGGCTGATGTGCTCACAGCTTGGGCCAAATGGCCCAGGCCTACTGTGGGAGGAGAGTGGATCAGATCTGGACTCAACTGACTTGCTGCCTGTCAAGTCTACCACTCAGATCTGACCTCTGTGTGTTATGTTCTAGCCTCACAATGAAGAAGAAATCTAGACAGAAATGAATAGTTTTTAAGCCAGTACAGCTAATTTTATTCCTATTCTGTGAAGAGATTATAGGCACAGTCTTTCTTTTTCTAATAATTCAATCTTTTAGAAATAGGAAGTTATAGAAACATAGAAATTGAGAATAACAAAGTTGACTCAGTATTTGATCAAATTTCCTAAGATTTGTGTTCTCTTAAGCTGAATAATCTTTTTTAATTTAATATCAGTTCTGAAAGACCTCTCTCTAGAGATTGGTTTTATTGACAATTTTTAATGTTCTTTGCTGTTTCTAAGCTTGAATTATGTCATAGACATCTGTATATCTTACTTAAAGAAAAGTATCTAACTCTATGGCTTACTTGATGTGTACAAATCGTATTTTTGTTTTAATACTTTAGATATGTACATCATGATTCTGGTTTAATTACCGACATGTTGCAAATACTCTTTC
>NW_007111768.1:0-698 GCF_000164805.1 Carlito syrichta
ATTTGAATAACACTAGAATTTGTAATATAAAAGTAGCTAATGTTGATTTATATAATTACAAAATTAACTATAAAAAATTAGTTATGCTTTAGTTTTATAGATAAATGTTATATTTGGTAGTATTTAATTTATATTTTCCTGTTATTTTAATCACTGGTTCAGCATTCATTTAACAAAGATTCAATGCAGAATTGGCTTTTTTGTTTGTTTGTTTGTTTTTTGAGTTGGAGTCTCACTCTGTCACCCAGACTTGAGTGCGGTGGCCACTCCCAGCCACCGCAGCCTCGACCTGCTGGGCTCCAGCCATCCTTCCACCTCAGCCTTCCAAGTAGCCAGAATTACAGGCATGCGCTACCACGCCCGGCTGATTTTTTGATTTATTGTAGAGATGAGGTCTCGCTGCCCAGGCAGGTCTCGAACCGGCAATCCACTCACCTCATCCTCCCAAAGGCGCGTAATTACAGACTGAGCCACTGAGCCCGACTACACTAATACTTTTTAAAAAATGAACTACCTGTTTTGGATTTAAATCTATACTTTTTTCAAAAATATGAAATTATTATGAAGCATTATGTTTCTTCTGAAAGGGAAATGGGGTTTTAATATCTGGATTATATTTATAAATTAAGAAGCAGCAGCAGGCTTTGAATTATTCTCGAACTCAGCAGGTTAGCAGGGACTGATAGCAGATTTAGGAC
>NW_007111769.1:0-1438 GCF_000164805.1 Carlito syrichta
CCTACATAGCAAATCATTACATATACCCCACATCTCCAAAATAAGGTAAAATTACAATAATATATATATATCACATGCATGCTTTCCCAATCTTGAATGCATGTTGAAATATGTCCTTTGCAACAGGCAGGCTCCCACATCTGCTTCCTGGACCACAGGCTGTTTTGGTATGAAAGGTCATATAAAGGTCTTCAGAACTTCTATGACATGCCAAAGCAAATGATACAGTTGACTCTTGAACAACACGAGTTTGAGCTGTATGAGACCACTTACACATCGATTTTCTACTGCCTGTGCCATGACCTCCACATTTCTTCTCGACCTACTCAATGTGAAAATGACAAGAGTAAAATCTTTATGGTGATCCTCTTTCACTTACTGAATAATACATACATTTTCTCTTCCTCATGAATTTCTTCTTATGTTCTTTCCTCTAGCTTACTTTATTGCAATAATATGTAGAAGATACATAAACAAAATATGTGTTCATCAACTGTATATGGTATTGGAAAGGTTTTTAACCAATAGTAGGCAATTAGTAGTTAAGTACTGGGGGAATCAAAATTTATAGGCAGATTTTCCACTGCCCAGGAGGTCAGTGACCTTAATCCCCCGCATCATTCAAGGGTCAATTTTGATTGCATTCTTAGTGAAACCACAGACATTACCACACCACCAAAGATGTGGAATTAGCAAGGCACAATTCCAATTGCATTCCTTCTAGCACCCAGATCAGCTGGTACAAAAACAGACAGGTTTTGGAGATTTGAAGAGGGCTATCAATAAGGATAACTAGATAAAGGCTTTAATTGTAACTGATGCTGCAAATGGGTAAAATCTTGACAGCTAGCATGCATCTACTGATCTGAAATATGTTCTTTTCTCTCCAACCACTTTGCTGGTATTTTTAAAAAAACATATACTTTCATTAATTGTCATAGTTCCCTTCCTCAAAACACAATCTTGCCAATAGATATGTGATCATTTTACAATCCATAGATCTTCATACAAGTCTATGTCATTTAATGTAACATCTTAATTATACTTGGAGATCATGAAGTAGCAGATGTCTTAGATGCATTCAGAGGTTGAAAGACAAAATCTATGAAGAAAGAGAGGCTCTTTCTAGCTCTAAACTTTCTGGGGATTATGTAATCTGGGTTATGTTAGGATATCATCTGCAAGGTAGAGGATTTATCTCTACATCTTTTTTTAAAAGCAGAATTTATTGAGAAGACAGAAAGGGTCCCACAGTTGGAGGGGGCTATTGTACCACTTATTGTGCAATATTCTCTTGATTTTGGAGTCAACATGCATGAGACTTAGAGGAGAATATTTGTACATTACCAGGTAATCAACAAGTATGACCTGACCTGGGGCCAGAAAAATATCTTCAGCTGGTTTTGATTAAAGCGTAAGCTGTCCTTTTTAACCCTTA
>NW_007111770.1:0-764 GCF_000164805.1 Carlito syrichta
TTTCACTCTTGTGTATGGAAAAATAGTACTCTGTTGTATATATCTGCCCCATTTTCTTTATCCACTCATGGATTGATGAATGTTTATGTTGATTCTACAGCTTGACTCCTGTGATTAGTGCTACAGGGGATATAGGATTGCAGAAATCTTCAACGTACTGATCATATTTCCTATGAAAATATACCCAGCAGTGAGGTGCCAGGTCACACAATAGGGCTATTTATCGTTTTTTGAAGAAACTTCTACAGTAATCCACAATGGCTGTACTAATTAACATTCCCACCCACAGTGTGCAAGGGTTCCCTTTCTCCACACCCTCAACAGCACTATCTTCCATCTTTTTGATAACAGTCATCCTAGCAGGTATGAGAGTATAACTCATTGTGGTTTTAATTTGTATTTCCTTGAGGATGAGTGATATTAAAGACATTTTAATAGATCTGTTGGCCGTTTGTATGTCTCTTCCTTTGAGAAATGTTTATTCAAGTATTTTTGCCTGATTTTTAAACTGGCTGTTTTCTTGCTATTGGGTTGCTTGAGTTTCTTATATATTTTGGACATGAACTGCTTATCAGATATATGGTTTACAGATAATTTTCTCCCAATTTGTAGTTGCTTCTTCACTCTGTCAATCATATCCTTGGCTGGGCAAAAGCTTTTTAATTTGATATAATCCCCATTTACCTATTTTTGTCTTGTGTTGACCATGTTTTGAGGGTATATGTGGAAAGGTCATTGCCAAAACCTATGTTGTTAATATTTTC
>NW_007111771.1:0-910 GCF_000164805.1 Carlito syrichta
GATGACAGAGTGAGATTCCAACTCAAAAAAAAAAAAAATTCAAACAGAAAACTTTACAATAGTTCCCTGCAGTACCCGCTGAAAGGTTATGACAATGTGAATGCTATGGTAATAGTAAATAAATAATTAGTGAGGCAGACTAAGCTCCAGAAGCATAGCATCATGAGTGGAAGTCCCGAAGAATGTTTATACTTGACAACAAACAGGGCTATAGATTGGCACTGTTACATTCTGAAACAGCTTGTATACCAGAGAAAAACCTGTCTGGAAATTAAATTTAAAGAAAAAAGTCTTTCATTTCCTCATTCAAAATTAATGTTCAAAATACAGCAACTAGATCATAGGCAACAACTTAAGATGCTAGAACAGTCTAGGAAAAACGTACTCCATTTCTCTTCCTTGCTGTGCACCTCACCTTTCCCATTCACTTGACTGAACAATGAAATTAGGCCTGTTTCATTCTTTTTATAGCTGATTTTGCAACCCAACTCATCATTAAAACTATTTCTTTTTTCACCACATCCTCTCCAGCGTCTGTTATTTTTTGCGTTATTGATTATGGCCATTCTGACTGAAGCAGGTGGTATCTCAGTGTAGTTTTAATTTACATCTCCTTGATGATTAGTTAGATTGAACTTTTCTTTCTTTCTTTTTTTGAGTTGGTGTTGCACTCTGTCGCCCAGGCTGGAGTGCAGTGGCCTTTGTCAGACATGGAGTTGGCAAATACTTTTCCCAATTTGTGGGCTGTCTCCCTGCTCTCTTGATGGTTTCTTTGGCTTTGCAGAAACTTGTCAGTTTAATGAGGTCCCACTTGCCTATCTTATCTCTTATGGCCCGTGCGTTTCAGGTTTTGTTCAGGAATTGGATGTCAGTTCAAATTTCCATAAGGGGTGTGTCCTGCATTTTCTAA
>NW_007111772.1:0-1335 GCF_000164805.1 Carlito syrichta
AAGTCAAACAGGGGATACATTGGAGGTAGAGGAGGGGATGTGATCAGGATGAGGTCCTTGGACATGTCTTCTGGGATGGGTAACAAACTTCTATCTCAACATGAGCTGCAGTTGCAAGTTTGTAAGTCTACCTAATTCATTAAGCCACATATATCCTTTGTGTGGTTTTATCTGTTTCACAATAAAAAGATTTTAAACCACATTTAATAAATATTGAGTGTAAAGAATATCTGAAACCCTCAAAAATATTAAACAAAGATGCATGTGAGTAGGTATAACTGGTACTTAGACTCATTGTAAAACTGTTTGGTATGCTTTTCTAACTACATTCACTTTCTACCTTTTCCTGTCAAAGAAACTGACTGGTTATATAGATTTTTTTTCATCTAAAAGACATATTAATTTTACTAGGAGGCTAAACGATAATGATTTTGCTTCTCCCAGTCTGTTTCTTCCCTGACATTCCAAATTACAGATCTATCATTTTTGACAGTTTTTGTGTGTGTGTGTGCGTGCCTGCCTGCCTTACCATTTCCCCCTGGTTATTTACAGGTCTTTTAGGGTTCCTTTTTCTAATTCAGAACATCATAAGTGTTGTGCCACATACTATGGAATGAGATGAGGTTTTAAGAAAGTAGCCATGTTCTCATAGGAAAAGCATACTTTTTGAATAAAAGGTGATAAGAAAGTAAAGGGAAGATTTCTTCCATGTGCTTAAAGTGACAGAAAAAAAGCTTCAAAGGTCAGTTGTCTAGCCATGAAGTCATTTATCTGACTGCACAAGAAGCCATCCAGGGCAAACTTGAACAGAAATAATGTATATGTAGATCTGTTTCAGACTCCACCTAGCACAGGCCCTTTCTTAATTGGACCCCAGAGATGGAATTTACAAGTCTAAGCCAGCTTCTGTCATCAGACATAAGCTGAAACTCTCTCCGTGTTAAACATAAGATGAGAAGGTGAAAACTATAGATGAATTTGTCAATGCAAAGATCTTAGTACATGCCAGGCTTGGTTCACTAACAACCTTCAGCCATTGATAACTCCTAATTATAGAATTAATAAACTTAAAAAGACAGTTGTAATTAAGGTGTGTGTTGGAATATAAAATCCTTATCTCATTTGTGAACAGAAAGAACTGGTATCCTCACAGTTTAAGGAGTGGTCATTTTCCTTGTCTTTGATAACCACCTGCACCCACTGCACAAGGTCCTTTAATGTCTTGTCAATTTATCAGTAAGGTCCTATGTCTGCTGTAACTTTTATAAAAAATTTGCTAATAATACTTTGCTGACTTATGTGAGCCTTCTAACTTTTTCAGTTCAAACTTCTCTA
>NW_007111773.1:0-573 GCF_000164805.1 Carlito syrichta
TCTGCCTCCCAAAGACAACAAAGTCCCTAAGCGTTTTTTCCCGCCAGCGCGAAACTTGAACCTGTGCTCAAACAACCTCTTCCTATAGAAATGCTGCCTCATAGTCTCCTCCAATGGGACCCAGGCACAGCATGGGCCAGCCCCTACGAGGTTCAAGGTTCATAAATATACCCTTCTCCCTACATAGCTCTCTCTCTCTCTCTCTTATTCCCTCTCTCTGTCCCCGTCACTCTCTCTCTCCTTTTCTCTTTCTCTCTCTCTTGCTTTTTCTCTCTGTCCCCACCACTCTCTCTTTCTCTCTCCCTCTGTTACTCTTCCTCTTTCACTCTCTCTTACCCTCTCTCCCCCTCTCTCACTCACTCTCTCCTCTCTTGCTTTTTCTCACACTCTCTCGCCCTCTCTCCCCTGCTTGCTTTCTCTCTCTGTCCCCACCACTCTCTTACTCTCTTACTCTCTCTCTCTCTCGTCCTTCCTTGGTTACAGTACCTTTGTGTAACTGCCCCTTTAATAAATCTCTCGGTGTATACCGGCGTGGAGTTGTTACTGGGTGTGCCCCCAAAACTTCTTTCATTG
>NW_007111774.1:0-629 GCF_000164805.1 Carlito syrichta
CGAGTACAGGACTGAACTTGTGTTCCTCCACCACAACAATATTAACTCCGGACGTTCCGGTAGCACCAATTCCTGTGGGAGAAGGGCCCTCTCCCAGAAGGAATAGTGGATGTAATATTAAGCAGAAGTTCCTTGTCTTTACAAGGAATTTCCATTATTTCTGGAGTGGTGGATTCGGATTACACAAGAGAAATCCAGGTGCTTGTTGCTCCCCCTAGCAAAACTGTGCAGTTTAACAAAGGTCAGAGAATAGCCCAGTTGCTGCTCCTGCCTTATCATAAAACAGGTAAAATTAACTAACCTGCCTAAGAGGTGACTCTGGATTTGACTCTAGCGATGTTGTTTTTTGGGTTCAGGAGGTTACTAACCCTAAACCTCTAGAAGACATATATATATATATATATATATATATATATATATATATAAGGAATTAAGATTAAAGGCTTATTGGACACAGGAGCTGATGTTTCCTGTATTACCGGGAAAGTTGGCCTGCTTCTTTGTCTACTCAAGAAGCTCCTTTAGGACTCAGAGGCATTGGTCGAGTACCCTCAGTAGCCAATAACTCTAAAAATTTTAAATTGGACAAATGAGACTTCAAAAACTTTTTGCCCATCTATCCCCTTTAC
>NW_007111775.1:0-896 GCF_000164805.1 Carlito syrichta
GAGGCCTCTTAGAGCAGAGTTGATTTTACAGAAGAAAATGTAATAAAAGGGATCTCTTCCTTTACATTTTTCCTTTTCTATTCAACTTGGAAATTGCTTGCAAATTCCTGGTTATTAAGCGTTTGTAACAAGGGATATCTCTTGAACAGTAGGAAACAATAATGATGCCTGGGGTGAGACAGAGCGGGGACATTTAGAGGAATAGAAATTATGTTATACATTTCAATGTTCTTGAATTACTTTTTTTTTTTGAGTTGAAGTCTCACTCTGTCACACAGACTGGAGTGCAGTGGCCGCTCCCGGTCACCACATCCTCGACCTGCTGGGCTCTGCAGATCCTTCCACCTCAGCCTTCCAAGTAGCTGGAACTACTGGCACGCACTACCACACCTGGCTAATTTTTTTGATTTATTGTAGAGATGAGGTCTCGCCAAGTTGTCCAGGTGGGTCTCGAAACTGTGGGCTCAGGCAATCCACTCACCTGGACCTCCCAAACGTGGAATTACAGACTGAGCCACCAAGCCTAGCCGAATTACTTTTTAAATACATTGTTTTGTTTGGGGTTTTTCATTTGTTTTTACTATGTATGCTTAAAACCCTATAATATCCCATTCTGCAAGGACCAGCAGTTTGAAACATTTGAAATAATGCTGTTGTGATAATACGTGCCATTAAAATGCTGTTGGCAGCCATGGTACAGATACTATATATTTTGAGGTACATAACAACTGATAGCAGCAGCATCAGTCCTGTCGGGAAGAATATCTTAATAAACAAAATTTAAATGTCTCCTTTTAGAAGATGCTTTTACTCTCTGTATTGGCAAATTACTCTGGCACAAAGCCCACATTAGACAGGAGTTTATATCCTTAGATTTTTACTCCCTCTTCTTTTGG
>NW_007111776.1:0-685 GCF_000164805.1 Carlito syrichta
ACCTAATCCTGCATTGACCTCATTACAATAAAAGTTGAACTCCCAGCCTTGCATGATTGGAAAAAAATGAAATTGCACAAGTTGGAATGGGGATGTATGAGAAGATACTGATGAAGCTGGGGATGTTAAACCCCTAATTTCTCATGAGTCTTCTTTGACATTGGAAGAGGCCTCTCTACCCAGTGGTAATAGCCTCTCCACCTCAAATAAAAGTGGTCTCTTCTATCCCAGAAGGTGGACTTCCTACCCCTAATGGCAGTGACTGCTTACCCCCAATGGCAGGCACCCACTACAGTGGTATCCCCCTTTTATCTCCATCTGAGGGAATTAACCCTGTCGCCCAAAGAAACAGTCATAGCCTCCCCTGAAGCAGTTATCATGCAAAGCACTGCTAATTTTCCACGGGATCCACCACCACTATAACTCTGTTTCCAGATGCACAAAGAGACTTAAGTTCCAGCAGGCTCCTAAAGGAGATATTCAAAGTGTGACCCAGAGGGATCATACTACACTACAAAAAAACTCCATGAGTTTCTAAATTATATAGGCAGAAAGTGGAGGAACATGTCTGGGAATTGATATTAAGGTTGTGGGATAAATGATGGAAGGAACTTAAAACTTGGGTAAGTCTGAATTTATTGATATGGGTCCACAAAGCAGAGATTCTACATTAATGTTACAGTTC
>NW_007111777.1:0-401 GCF_000164805.1 Carlito syrichta
TTGAGACTGGGTAATTTATAAGGAACAGAAAATTACATTTCGTTTTTGGAGGCTGAGAAGTCCAACACCAAGGCATCAGCATTTGGAGGGTTTTCTTGCTGTCTTTTCACATAGTGGGAGAGCAGAAAGGCAAAAGTGACCAGCTCATCCCTGCAGCCCTTTTACAAGGCATTAATCCCTTTATTAGGTTGGAGCTCGCATGACTTAATCACCTCCTAAAAGATCCTACCTCTTACTACTGTTGCTTTGGGATCTGAGTTCCACCATGAATTTTGGAGGAGACACGAATATTCAGACCACACCAAGGATTTTACTTTCTCTTCTGGGAAAAGAATTAGTGTATTTTCAGTTGAATGACTGATAGTTGTATCATGTATATGAGATATTCTCACCTTATTATT
>NW_007111778.1:0-484 GCF_000164805.1 Carlito syrichta
GAAGTGTCTGTTCATATATTTTGCCTATTTTATAATGGGGCTGTTTGTTTTTTTTCTTTTCAGCACATTTGAGTTCCTTGTAGATCCAAGATGTTAAGCCTTTGTCAGACCTGGACTTGGAAAATACTTTTTCCCAGTCTGTAGCCTGTCTCCCTGCTCTCTTGATGGTTTCTTTAACTTTGCAGAAGCTTGTCAGTTTAATGAGGTCCCACTTGTCTATCTTATCTCTTATGGCCTGTGGGTTTCAGGTTTTTTGTTCAGGAATTGGACGCCAGTTCCGATTTCCATGAGGGTATGTCCTTCATTTTCTAAGGTTCTTATGGTTTGAGGTTTTACATTTAGGTCTCTGATCCATTTGGAGTTAATTTTTGTGTATGGGGATAGATAGGGGTCCTGTTTCAATCTTCTGCATGTGATCAGCCAGTTTTCCCAGAACCATTTACTGAATAGGTTCTCCTCTCCCCAGTGGTAGGTGGTGGAGGAT
>NW_007111779.1:0-1306 GCF_000164805.1 Carlito syrichta
TCTTGCCCTTAGAGATTTTTTTGTTTCCCCCAATGAAAAAGTCCTCAAAAGGAAACATTTTGCCAATTTGAAAGAGGCGAAACAAAAAACAGCAGAAACACTAAAAGGCATCAAAATTGATGAGTTTAAAAACTGATTTGAGCAGTGGAAAAGTGTTTCACTAGGTGTATTGCATCAAATGGAGAGTACTTTGAAGGTGACTGAAATTTAAGCATGTAAGAATAAATGCACAATTTTAATAAATAAATTCCAGTTTTGGTGATCCTCTGTCATATGCCTTATATTTTGGTAAAGGAGAGAAAAGAAAGAATCATTTCCACAGATAATTTATTTGTGCACAACCAGCAGGCCCTATCTTAGTGCCCAGTAGAATTTAGAAAGGTGTCCTAGATGTGACTCCCTGGAAAAAGAAACTAAGATAGGAATTTGGGTGCATGCTGGGATGTGCTCTCAGGAGAAAGAGCAAGTAAAGCAAAGAAGGAAAAGAAGCTAGGCAAGATGTGATCTCATTTTGAGTTTAGCTTTTGTTAATCTCATTGGAGAGCTTTGGGGCATACATTTTAACTGAGATGAGCCCACCTTGAGTCAAGAGGTCTAGGGTTTTGTATCCTTAAGTTAGCCAGTCTATGACTGTGGAGTGTCCTTGACTGGGAGAGGAAAGTGTACTCTCTTATGTGATTTCTCTTTTGTCTGACACCAATTATCCAGAGAAAGAGGGCAGCCATGAGTCCTTAGCAGCCATCATTCACAGTAGCTGAGAGACAGGGGAACTGGTCTAATAAAGGGAATCTGAGAGAAACACCAATACAGGCTCCTACAAAGGATGCCTTCTTCTGAAGTCAGCTAAGTGCCTCCTCCTGTTGCTTTATGGAGAATATATTTGAAAACAAGGGTTAACCTCTTGAAAAGGGATGTTCATTGTCTCTCTAGCTTGACTAATATGTCATGGTTTCTTAGGAAGGGAGAGTTTTCTTAGCATCCAACCTTGGCTTAAACTGTATTTATAATAACTTTACTTAAATATAAATAAACCTAAAAGCATTGATAAACATCGTATGCTTATATTTCTTAAAATGGCATAAAACCAAAGCAAATTAAAAATTTAAGAGTATGACACGATAAAAACTCAAATTGACAATATAAATTCAATGTGATGAATGATGCTGTTTGCTGTAACTAAATTAACAATCTCAAAGTAAATATGTAACTGTGAAATTGCACAGATTACCTTGTATATCTGACATAGCCTATGTTATCTGATGTCATGGGAAGGACCAACTATCCACCACTCTTCTCGAATAGAAAT
>NW_007111780.1:0-1197 GCF_000164805.1 Carlito syrichta
CCTTCCTATTGATATCAGTCACTGATAATCCCAAATAGAAAAATTAACTTACCAAATTTAAGAAAGAAAATGGTTAAAATATAAAGGATGTAGCATAACTTGCTTTAAAATTTATTACTATTATTTGTTCTTCTGATCTTGTAAAAAATATCAGATCTACAGAGAGAATTTAAAGCTTTTATCATGTTGATGATATAGGTCTTACATATTATTGATTTCATATTGTTTATGAATTATACAACTTACATTCCTATAATTGAAACACTGGACTTTCTTAGAAGCCTCAGCTCAGCAGGATGAGACTGCGGTGGCTGTCAGCCTGCCACTGCACTCCAGCTTGGGTGACAGAGACTCAAACTCAAAAAACCCCAAAAAGTCAGATTAGTGTGTGTTACCTTTATCCAAATTTAGCATCTAGACACTTCAAAGCTGTCAGGGTTGATTGGTTTGCCTAGTATCCACTGCTCAATCCTTACAATTAAATGTTGTAATAAAAAAAATCATGGCAATATAGTCTCTTTCTAGCATCCACTTCCAGACTTGTTCAGCTTCTACCCATTACCCAGTTCCAAAAGAAGCTTTTACATTTTTAGATATCTGTTATAGCAGCACACTGCTCCTTTTCACTAATTTCTTCCTTAGACTTTCCAGTTGCCATTGAAAAATATCCAAGACTGGGTAACCTATAAAAAAATTTATTTCTCAGTTATGAAAGGGTGGAAGTTCCTGATCTAGGCATCAGCAGATTTAGTTTCTGGTGAGGCTACATTCTCTGCATGTAGGATGGCACCTTGAATTCTGTGTCTTTGTGTGTAGAGATAAGAAAAAGGCCTAGGATGCTTCCTTTAACCTCTTTGATAAGGTTGCTATTCCCACTTATGAGAACTCCAGCCTCACGACACAATCACCTCAATTTTGTTGCTTTGAGGATTTAGTTTCAAATAAATATTGGAAGAGATACAAACATTCAAACCATGGCACCCATTATTATCTATGGCATACATTTATTTTTGCTTATACTCATTTAGGCATTCATTCATCATTTCATTCAGTCATTCATTTATTTTTGCTTTTGTTTTAATTTTTATTTTAAAGATGGTACAGTTTAGGGTTAGCTATAAAATTGGTCATTGTACAGGTAAAGTTTGGGCCTCACTTTCGTCCCCACTTAACCTGGCTTGTGATCAGGTACCCTTA
>NW_007111781.1:0-437 GCF_000164805.1 Carlito syrichta
TCAGATGGCAATTATCAACAACTCAAAAAATAACAGCTGCTGGAGAGGGTGTGGTGAAAAGGGAACACTTCTACACTGTTGGTGGGAGTGTAAACTAGTGCAACCTCTGTGGAAAGCAGTGTGGTGATTCCTAAAAGCTCTAAAAATCGACCTTCCATATAACCCCGCAATCCCCCTACTGGGAATATACCTTGAAGAACTCAAATCACTCTATAAAAAAGATACTTGCACAGGTATGTTTATCGCAGCGTTGTTCACAATAGCAAGAACCTGGAAACAACCATGCTGCCCATCAAAAGAGGACTGCATTAAAAAATGTGGTACGTATACACGATGGAATACTACGCAGCCATAAAAAAGAACAAAATCATGAATTTCACTGCAACCTGGATGGAACTAGAGTCTATAATACTGAGTGACCTCTCACAGAAACAATT
>NW_007111782.1:0-1002 GCF_000164805.1 Carlito syrichta
CGAAAAACAGGTTTTCCAAGCATTTCAAGCCTGCTGTTGGGGGGAATCAGTCTGGACCCTGCCACATGGAGCAGTATTTTAAGTCAGTACAGTAGTTCTTGATAAACATCAACACACCTCACTTAATGAGTAAAATGTTTTTAAACAATACTCTCGCAACAGTGTGTACTTTGCTTCTAAGCTTTCTTGACAACTTAGTTTTTTGTTGTGTTTTTTTTTTGAGTTGGAGTCTCTGTCACCCAGGCTGGAGTGCAGTGGCCACTCCCAGCCACCGCAGCCTTGACTTGCTGGGTTCCAGCGATCCTTCCGCCTCAGCCTTCCAAGTAGATGGAACTAAAGGTGCATACTACGACGCCCAGCTAATTTTTGATTTTATTGTAGAGATGAGGTATCACTAATTTGCCCAGGTGGGTCTCGAACCCGCGGGGTCAGGCAATCCATTCACCTCAGCCTCCCAAAGTGCTGGGATTGCAGGCTGAGCCACCGAGCCCGGCTGACAACTTAGTTTAAGTGATTATTTAGCATCTGGGTTCTCAACTAGACTGTAACCTACATGATGACAGGGATTGGGTCTGTTTTATTTGTCATTATCTATTCATTACTGACCATATATTAGGGTCGTGAATATTTGGGAAATATATGAAGATGCATTGCCACAAGGTCTTACCATGAAACAACCACAATTTTGTTGACATTTTTCAAAGAACAAAACCTGAAGCACTTTTTATAAATAGCCATAGCTACTCAGTTCATTTGTTTGGTGGATTATATTTGCAAGTAGTACTTGTATTTAGCAAAAGGTCATCAGAAGGCATCTGTTAATTGCACATTCCTGTAACAGAATTTCATCTAAGACCTTTCTTCTATAAGCCAAATGCTTTTAAAATAATTGTTTTGTACATATCTTTATAGAAAAATTTCCCCTTATGAAATTTTATAATGCCAAGATAATCCATTTTGAAATAAAGTCAATATGAGATTGGGTTATGATGAATCTGATAA
>NW_007111783.1:0-754 GCF_000164805.1 Carlito syrichta
TAGATGACACTGAATTCTGAGATCACTTTGTATTGGTCATTTATTTCCTTCCATTTAAATGATCACCCTATAGCAGGACTGCCATGTATACACAGTGATTCATTGAGCTACTTTGTCCCTGGTGGTGAATATGTCAGAATATCTTCCCGCAGCAGGCCAGAGAATCAGTGATGTCAATGATCATGATAATGCCATGTGAAAAGTCTATAACAGGGCATAGGCTGGTGTTCTAGATTTCCAGAGATACCACCTTATTTCATTTTCACTGACTTTGACAACAGCAACAAGAATCAAGACTTTGCAAAAACAATCACATGAGACAGGTAAACATGAGCTTAATTTGCACTGGAAGCCTGCGGGGATAAAGTCTTGTTCACTTGGCACATCATTGGCATTTTATAAATGTGAATCTCTTCCCAAGGGTCCTGCCAGCACTTGCGACCTCTCACCATCATTTTACAATTTAAAAATCAGGCAAGAGAGATAGGGCAATTTGTCATCTTGCCTGGGAACAGCATTCTGGGTAAATTTTCCCCTGACAAGGTTTCAAGAGTGACATATGAGGAGGGACACACATACATACACATAAAAACAGGAAATATTTTTGGAGAGTGGGCCCCTTGCAGTACAGACCCCCCCCACTAGGTAAGTGTTCTAGGTACCCATGGGCATCAGAGTACCAGCTAGTATTGCTTTGAGAGGCTGCTTTTGGCATCAGTGAATTTTTTAAAGAGATTCTTTCAATCCATTTGTC